>NW_027476104.1:465000-515000 GCF_051020955.1 Megalopta genalis
TTGTTGTTCTGGTTGTTGATGTTCTTGTTGTTCATGTTGTTGTTGTTCTTTTTGTTGTTGTTCTTGTTGTTCTGGTTGTTGATGTTCTTGTTGTTCATGTTGTTGTTGTTCTTGATGTTCTTGTTGTTCTTGTTGTTCTTTTTGTTCTTGGTGTTCTTGGTGTTCTTGTTGTTCTTGTTGTTCTAGTTGTTGTTGTTGTTGTTGTTGTTGTTGTTGTTGTTCTTGTTGTTCTTGTTGTTCTTGTTGTTCTTGTTGTTCTTGTTGTTCTTGTTGTTCTTGTTGTTGTTGTTGCTCTTGTTGTTATTGTTGATCTTGTTGTTCTTGTTGTTCTCGTTGTTCTTCTTGCTGTTCTGGTTGTTCTTGTTGTTCTCGTTGTTCTCGTTGTTCTCGTTGTTCTCGTTGTTCTCGTTGTTCTCGTTGTTCTCGTTGTTCTTGTTGTTCTTGTTGTTCTTGTTGTTCGTGTTGTTCTTGTTGTTATTGTTGCTCTTGTTGCTCTTGTTGCTGTTGTTGTTCTTGTTGTTCTGGTTGTTGATGTTCTTGTTGTTCTTTTTGTTCTTGTTGTTGTTGTTGTTGTTGTTCTGGTTGTTGATGTTCTTGTTGTTCATGTTGTTGTTGTTCTTGATGTTCTTGTTGTTCTTGTTGTTCTTGTTGTTCTTGTTGTTCTTGTTGTTCTTGTTGTTCTTGTTGTTCTTGTTGTTCTTGTTGTTCTTGTTGTTCTTGTTGTTATTGTTGCTCTTGTTGCTCTTGTTGCTGTTGTTGTTCTTGTTGTTCTGGTTGTTGATGTTCTTGTTGTTCATGTTGTTGTTGTTCTTTTTGTTCTTGTTGTTGTTGTTGTTGTTGTTCAGGTTGTTGATGTTCTTGTTGTTCTTGTTGTTCTTGTTGTTCTTTTTGTTCTTGGTGTTCTTGGTGTTCTTGTTGTTCTTGTTGTTCTAGTTGTTGTTGTTGTTGTTGTTGTTGTTGTTGTTCTCGTTGTTCCCGTTGTTCTCGTTGTTCTCGTTGTTCTTGTTGTTCTTTGTGCTCTTGTTGTTCTTGTTGTCCTTGTTGTTGTTGTTGCTGTTGTTGTTCTTGTTGTTCATGTTGTTGTTGTTCTGGTTGATGTTGTTGTTCTTGTTCTTGTTTTTCTTGTTGTTCTTGTTGTTCTTGTTGTTCTTGTTGTTCTTGTTGTTATTGTTGCTCTTGTTGCTCTTGTTGTTCTTGTTGTTCTTCTTGTTCTTGTTATTCTTTTTGTCCTCGTTGTTCTTGCTGTTGTTGTTCCCGTTGTTCTTGTTGTTGTTGTTCTTGTTGTTGTTGTTGTTGTTGTTCTTGTTGTTCTTGTAGTTCTTGTTGTTGTTGTTGTTGTTCTTGTTGTTGTTGTTGTTGTTCTAGTTGTTCTTGTTGTAGTTGTTCTGGTTGTTCTTGTTGTTCTTGTAGTTCCGGTTGTTCTTGTTGCTCTTGTTGTTCTTGTTGTTGTTGTTCTTGATGTTCTTGTTGTTCTTGTTGTTCTTGTTGTTCTTTTTGTTCTTGGTGTTCTTGGTGTTCTTGTTGTTCTTGTTGTTCTAGTTGTTGTTGTTGTTGTTGTTGTTGTTCTTGTTGTTGTTCTCGTTGTTCCCGTTGTTCTCGTTGTTCTCGTTGTTCTTGTTGTTCTTTTTGCTCTTGTTGTTCTTGTTGTCCTAGTTGTTGTTGTTGCTGTTGTTGTTCTTGTTGTTCATGTTGTTGTTGTTCTGGTTGATGTTGTTGTTCTTGTTCTTGTTTTTCTTGTTGTTCTTGTTGTTCTTGTTGCTGTTGTTGTTCTTGTTGCTCTTGTTGTTCTTGTTGTTGTTCTTGTTATTCTTGTTGTTGTTGTTCATGCGGTTCTTGTTGTTGTTGCTCTTGCTGTTCTTGTTCTTGTTGTCCTTGTTGTTCTTTCTGTTCTTGTTGTTCTTGTTGTTGTTGTTGTTGTTCTTGCTGTTCTTGTTGTAGATGTTGTTTTTGTTGATCTTGTTGTTCTTGTTGTTGTTCTTGTCGTTGTTGTTGTTGTTCTTGCTGTTCTTGTTGTAGTTGTTGTTGCTGTCCTTGTTATTGTTGTAGTTCTTGTTGTTCTTGTTGTTCTTGTTGTTCTTGTTGTTCTTGTTGTTCTTGTTGTTCTTGTTGTTCTTGTTGTTCTTGTTGTTCTTGTTGTTCTTGTTGTTCTTGTTGTTATTGTTGATCTTGTTGTTCTTGTTGTTCTTGTTGTTCTTGTTGTTCTTCTTGCTGTTCTGGTTGTTCTTGTTGTTCTCGTTGTTCTCGTTGTTCTCGTTGTTCTCGTTGTTCTCGTTGTTCTTGTTGTTCTTGTTGTTCTTGCTGTTCTTGCTGTTCATGTTGTTCTTGTTGTTCTTGTTGTTGTTGTTGTTGTTGTCCTTGTTGTTCTTGTTGTTCTTGTTGTTCTTGTTGTTCTTGTTGTTCTTGTTGTTCTTGTTGTTCTTGTTGTTCTTGTTATTCTTGTTGTTCTCGTTTTTGTTGTTCTTCTTGTTGTTGTTGTTGTTCTTGCTGTTCTTGTTTTTCTTGCTGTTGTTGTTCCTGTTGTTGTTGTTGTTGTTGTTGTTGTTGTTCTTGCTGTTCTTGTTGCTCTTGTTGTTCTTGTTGTTCTTGTTGTTCTTGTTGTTCTTGTCGTTCCTGTTGTTGTTGTTGTTCTTGTTGTTCTTGTTGTTGTTGTTGTTCTCGTTTTTGTTGTTCTTCTTGTTGTTGTTGTTGTTCTTGTTGTTCTCGTTTTTGTTGTTCTTGTTGTTGTTGTTGTTGTTCTTGCTGTTCTTGTTGTTGTTGCTGTTGTTGTTGTTGTCCTTGTTGTTCTTGTTGTTCTTGTTGCTCTTGTTGTTCTTGTTGTTCTTGTTGTTCTTGTTGTTCTTGTTGTTCTTGTTGTTCTTGTTGTTCTTGTTGTTCTTGTTGTTCTTGTTGTTCTTGTTGTTCTTGTTGTTCTTGTTGTTCTTGTTGTTCTTGTTGTTCTTGTTGTTCTTGTTGTTCTTGTTGTTCTTGTTGCTCTTGTTGTTCTTGTTGTTCTTGTTGTTCTTGTTGCTCTTGTTGCTTTTGTTGCTCTTGTTGCTCTTGTTGCTGTTGTTGTTCTTGTTGTTCTGATCGTTGATGTTCTTGTTGTTCATGTTGTTGTTGTTCTTGTTGTTCTTGTTGTTCTTGTTGTTCTTGTTGTTCTTGTTGTTCTTGTTGTTCTTGTTGTTCTTGTTGTTCTTGTTGTTCTTGTTGTTCTTGTTGTTCTTGTTGTTCTTGTTGTTCTTGTTGTTCTTGTTGTTCTTGTTGTTCTTGTTGTTCTTGTTGTTCTGGTTTTGATGTTCTTGTTGTTGTTGTTCTTGTTGTTCTCGTTGTTCTTGTTGTTCTGGTTGTTGATGTTCTTGTTGTTCATGTTGTTGTTGTTCTTGTTGTTCTCGTTGTCGTTGTTGTTCTTGTTGTTCTTGTTGCTCTTGTTGCTCTTGTTGCTCTTGTTGCTCTTGTTGCTCTTGTTGCTCTTGTTGCTCTTGTTGCTCTTGTTGCTCTTGTTGCTCTTGTTGCTGTTGTTGTTCTTGTTGTTCTGGTTGTTGATGTTCTTGTTGTTCATGTTGTTGTTGTTCTTTTTGTTCTTGTTGATGTTGTTGTTGTTGTTGTTCTGGTTGTTGATGCTCTTGTTGTTCATGTTGTTGTTGTTCTTGATGTTCTTGTTGTTCCCGTTGTTCTTGTTGTTGTTGTTCTTGTTGTTGTTGTTGTTGTTCTTGTTCTTGTTGTTCATGTTGTTGTGGTTCTGGTAGATGTTGTTGTTCTTGTTCTTGTTGTTCTTGTTGCTCATGTTGTTCTTGTTGTTCTTGTTGTTCTTGCTGTTCTTGTTGCTCTTGTTGTTCTTGTTGTTCTTGTTGTTCTTGTTGTTCTTGTTGTTCTTGTTGTTCTTGTTGTTCTTGTTGTTCTTGTTGTTCTTGTTGTTCTTGTTGTTCTTGTTGTTCTTGTTGTTCTTGTTGTTCTTGTTGTTCTTGTTGTTCTTGTTGTTCTTGTTGTTCTTGTTGTTCTTGTTGTTCTTGTTGTTCTTGTTGTTCTTGTTGTTCTTGTTGTTCTTGCTGTTCTTGTTCTTGTTGTTCTTGTTGTTCTTGTAGTTCTTGTTGATCTTGTTGTTCTTGTTGTTCTTGTTGCTCTTGTTGCTCTTGCTGCTCTTGTTGCTCTTGTTGCTGTTGTTGTTCTGATTGTTGATGTTCTTGTTGTTCATGTTGTTGTTGTTCTTGTTGTTCTTGTTGTTGTTGTTGTTGTTCTGGTTGTTGTTCTTGTTGTTCTTGGTGTTCTTTTGTTCTTGTTGTTCTTGTTGTTCTTGTTGTTATTGTTGCTCTTGTTGCTCTTGTTGTTCTTGTTGTTCTTCATGTTCTTGTTATTCTTTTTGTCCTTGTTGTTCTTGCTGTTGTTGTTCCCGTTGTTCTTGTTGTTGTTGTTCTTGTTGTTGTTGTTGTTGTTCTTGTTCTTGTTGTTCATGTTGTTGTGGTTCTGGTAGATGTTGTTGTTCTTGTTCTTGTTGTTCTTGTTGCTCATGTTGTTCTTGTTGTTCTTGTTGTTGTTCCTGTTGTTGTTGTTGTTGTTGTTGTTCTTGCTGTTCTTGTTGTTGTTGTTCTTGCTGTTGTTGTTCTTGTTGCTCTTGTTGTTCTTGTTGTTCTTGTTGTTCTTGTTGTTCTTGTTGTTGTTGTTGTTCTTGTTGTTGTTCGTGTTGTTCTTGTTGTTGTTCTTGTTGTTCTTGTTGTTCTTGTTGTTCTTGTTGTTCTTGCTGTTCTTGTTCTTGTTGTTCTTGTTGTTCTTGTAGTTCTTGTTGATCTTGTTGTTCTTGTTGTTCTTGTTGCTCTTGTTGCTCTTGCTGCTCTTGTTGCTCTTGTTGCTGTTGTTGTTCTGATTGTTGATGTTCTTGTTGTTCATGTTGTTGTTGTTCTTGTTGTTGTTGTTGTTGTTGTTGTTCTGGTTGTTGTTGTTGTTGTTCTTGCTGATCTTGTTGTTCTTGTTGTTGTTGATGTTGTTGTTGTTGTTGTTGCTCTTGCTGTTCTTGTTGTTCTTGTTGTTCTTCTTGTTGTTCTTCTTCTTGTTGTTGTTGTTCTTGTTTATGTTATTCTTGTTGTTGTTGTTGTTCTTGTTGTTCCTGTTGTTGTTGTTGTTCTTGTTGTTCTTGTTGTTGTTGTTCATGTAGTTCTTCTTGTTGTTGTTCTCGCTGTTCTTGTTCTTGTTGTTCTTGTTGTCCTTGCTGTTCTTGGTGTTATTATTGTTGTTGTCCTTGTTGTTCTTGTTGTTTTTGTTGTTCTTGTTAATCTTGTTGTTCTTGTTGTTCTTGTTGTTCTTGTTGCTCTTGTTGCTCTTGTTGCTCTTGTTGCTCTTGTTGCTGTTGTTGTTCTTGTTGTTCTGGTTGTTGTTGTTCTTGTTGTTCTGGTTGTTGATGTTCTTGTTGTTCATGTTGTTGTTGTTCTTTTTGTTCTTGTTGATGTTGTTGTCGTTGTTGTTCTGGTTGTTGATGCTCTTGTTGTTCATGTTGGTGTTGTTCTTGATGTTCTTGTTGTTCTTGTTGTTCTTGTTGTTCTTGTTGTTCTTGGTGTTCTTGTTGTTCTAGTTGTTGTTGTTGTTCTTGTTGTTGTTCTCGTTGTTCTCGTTGTTCTCGTTGTTCTCGTTGTTCTTGTTGTTCTTTTTGTTCTTGTTGTTCTTGTTGTCCTTGTTGTTGTTGTTGCTGTTGTTGTTCTTGTTGTTACTGTTGTTGTTGTTCTTGTTGTTCTTGTTGTTCTTGTTGTTCTTGTTGTTCTTGTTGTTCTTGTTGTTCTTGTTGTTCTTGTTGTCCTTTTGTTCTTGCTGTTCTTTCTGTTCATGTTGTTCTTGTTGTTGTTGTTGTTGTTGTTGTTGTCCTTGTTGTTCTTGTTGTTCTTGTTGTTCTTGTTGTTCTTGTTGTTCTTGCTGTTCTTTCTGTCAATGTTGTTCTTGTTGTTCTTCTTGTTGTTGTTGTTGTCCTTGTTGTTCTTGTTGTTCTTGTTGTTCTTGTTGTTCTTGTTGTTCTTGCTGTTCTTGTTGTTCTTGTTGTTCTTGTTGTTCTTGTTGTTCTTGTTGCTCTTGTTGTTCTTGTTGTTCTTGCTGTTCTTGCTGTTCATATTGTTCTTGTTGTTCTTGTTGTTGTTGTTGTTGTTGTCCATGTTGTTCTTGTTGTTCTTGTTGTTCTTGTTGTTCTTGTTGTTCTTGTTGTTCTTGTTGTTCTTGTTGTTCTTGTTATTCTTGTTGTTCTCGTTTTTGTTGTTCTTCTTGTTGTTGTTGTTGTTCTTGCTGTTCTTGTTTTTCTTGCTGTTGTTGTTCCTGTTGTTGTTGTTGTTGTTGTTGTTGTTGTTCTTGCTGTTCTTGTTGCTCTTGTTGTTCTTGTTGTTCTTGTTGTTCTTGTTGTTCTTGTTGTTCTTGTCGTTCCTGTTGTTGTTGTTGTTCTTGTTGTTCTTGTTGTTGTTGTTGTTCTCGTTTTTGTTGTTCTTCTTGTTGTTGTTGTTGTTGTTGTTGTTCTCGTTTTTGTTGTTCTTGTTGTTGTTGTTGTTGTTCTTGCTGTTCTTGTTGTTGTTGCTGTTGTTGTTGTTGTTGTTGTCCTTGTTGTTCTTGTTGTTCTTGTTGCTCTTGTTGTTCTTGTTGTTCTTGTTGTTCTTGTTGTTCTTGTTGTTCTTGTTGTTCTTGTTGTTCTTGTTGTTCTTGTTGTTCTTGTTGTTCTTGTTGTTCTTGTTGTTCTTGTTGTTCTTGTTGTTCTTGTTGTTCTTGTTGTTCTTGTTGTTCTTGTTGTTCTTGTTGTTCTTGTTGTTCTTGTTGCTCTTGTTGCTTTTGTTGCTCTTGTTGCTCTTGTTGCTGTTGTTGTTCTTGTTGTTCTGATCGTTGATGTTCTTGTTGTTCATGTTGTTGTTGTTCTTGTTGTTCTTGTTGCTCTTGTTGTTCTTGTTGTTCTTGTTGTTCTTGTTGTTCTTGTTGTTCTTGTTGTTCTTGTTGTTCTTGTTGTTCTCGTTGTTCTTGTTGTTCTTGTTGTTCTTGTTGTTCTTGTTGTTCTTGTTGTTCTTGTTGTTCTTGTTGTTCTTGTTGTTCTTGTTGTTCTTGTTGTTCTTGTTGTTCTGGTTGTTGATGTTCTTGTTGTTGTTGTTCTTGTTGTTCTCGTTGTTCTTGTTGTTCTTGTTGTTCTTGTTGTTCTGGTTGTTGATGTTCTTGTTGTTCATGTTGTTGTTGTTCTTGTTGTTCTCGTTGTCGTTGTTGTTCTTGTTGTTCTTGTTGCTCTTGTTGCTCTTGTTGCTCTTGTTGCTCTTGTTGCTCTTGTTGCTCTTGTTGCTCTTGTTGCTCTTGTTGCTCTTGTTGCTGTTGTTGTTCTTGTTGTTCTGGTTGTTGATGTTCTTGTTGTTCATGTTGTTGTTGTTCTTTTTGTTCTTGTTGATGTTGTTGTTGTTGTTGTTCTGGTTGTTGATGCTCTTGTTGTTCATGTTGTTGTTGTTCTTGATGTTCTTGTTGTTCCCGTTGTTCTTGTTGTTGTTGTTCTTGTTGTTGTTGTTGTTGTTCTTGTTCTTGTTGTTCATGTTGTTGTGGTTCTGGTAGATGTTGTTGTTCTTGTTCTTGTTGTTCTTGTTGCTCACGTTGTTCTTGTTGTTCTTGTTGTTCTTGCTGTTGTTGTTCCTGTTGTTCTTGTTGTTGTTGTTGTTGTTGTTGTTCCTGCTGTTCTTGTTGTTGTTGTTCTTGCTGTTCTTGTTCTTGTTGCTCTTGTTGTTCTTGTTGTTCTTGTTGTTCTTGTTGTTCTTGTTGTTCTTGTTGTTCTTGTTGTTCTTGTTGTTCTTGTTGTTCTTGTTGTTCTTGTTGTTCTTGTTGTTGTTCGTGTTGTTCTTGTTGTTGTTCTTGTTTTTGTTGTTCTTGTTGTTGTTGTTGTTGTTCTTCCTGTTCTTGTTCTTGTTGTTCTTGTTGTTCTTGTTGTTCTTGTTGTTCTTGTTGTTCTTGTTGTTCTTGTTGTTCTTGTTGTTCTTGTTGTTCTGGTTGTTGATGTTCTTGTTGTTCATGTTGTTGTTGTTCTTGATGTTCTTGTTGTTCTTGTTATCGTTGTTGTTCTTGTTGTTCTTGTTGCTCTTGTTGCTCTTGTTGCTCTTGTTGCTCTTGTTGCTCTTGTTGCTGTTGTTGTTCTTGTTGTTCTGGTTGTTGATGTTCTTGTTGTTCATGTTGTTGTTGTTCTTTTTGTTCTTGTTGATGTTGTTGTTGTTGTTGTTCTGGTTGTTGATGCTCTTGTTGTTCATGTTGTTGTTGTTCTTGATGTTCTTGTTGTTCTTGTTGTTCTTGTTGTTCTTGGTGTTCTTGTTTTTCTTGTTGTTCTAGTTGTTGTTGTTGTTGTTGTTGTTGTTGTTCTTGTTGTTGTTCTCGTTGATCTCGTTGTTCTCGTTGTTCTCGTTGTTCTTGTTGTTCTTTTTGTTCTTGTTGTTCTTGTTGTCCTTGTTGTCCTTGTTGTTGTTGTTGCTGTTGTTGTTCTTGTTGTTCATGTTGTTGTTGTTCTGGTTGATGTTGTTGTTCTTGTTCTTGTTTTTCTTGTTTTTCTTGTTGTTCTTGTTGTTCTTGTTGTTCTTGTTGTTCTTGTTGTTCTTGTTGCTCTTGTTGTTCTTGTTGTTCTTCTTGTTCTTGTTATTCTTTTTGTCCTTGTTGTTCTTGCTGTTGTTGTTCCCGTTGTCCTTGTTGTTGTTGTTCTTGCTGTTCTTGTTGTAGTTGTTGTTTTTGTTGATCTTGTTGTTCTTGTTGTTCTTGTTGTTCTTGTTGTTCTTGTTGTTCTTGATGTTCTTGTTGTTCTTGTTGTTCTTGTTGTTCTTGTTGTTCTTGTTGTTCTTGTTGTTCTTGTTGTTCTTGTTGTTCTTGTTGTTCTTGTTGTTCTTGTTGTTTTTGTTGATCTTGTTGTTCTTGTTGTTCTTGTTGTTCTTGTTGTTCTTCTTGCTGTTCTGGTTGTTCTTCTTGCTGTTCTGGTTGTTCTTGTTGTTCTCGTTGTTCTCGTTGTTCTCGTTGTTCTCGTTGTTCTCGTTGTTCTCGTTGTTCTCGTTGTTCTCGTTGTTCTCGTTGTTCTCGTTGTTCTTGTTGTTCTTGTTGTTCTTGTTGTTCTTGTTGTTCTTGTTGTTCTTGTTGTTCTTGTTGTTCTTGTTGTCCTTGTTGTTCTTGGTGTTCTTGTTGTCCTTGTTGTTCTTGCTGTTGTTGTTCACGTTGTTCTTGTTGTTGTTGTTGTTGTTCTTGTTCTTGCTGTTCATGTTGTTGTGGTTCTGGTAGATGTTGTTGTTCTGGTTCTTGTTGTTCTTGTTGCTCTTGTTGTTCTTGTTGTTCTTGTCGTTCTTGTTGATCTTGTTGTTCTTTTTGTTCTTGTTGTTCTTGTTGTCCTTGTTGCTGTTGTTGCTGTTGTTGTTCTTGTTGTTCATGTTGTTGTTGTTCTTGTTTTTCTTGTTGTTCTTGTTGTTCTTGTTGTTCTTGTTGCTCTTGTTGCTCTTGTTCTTCTTGTTGTTCTTCTTGTTCTTGTTATTCTTTTTGTCCTTGTTGTTCTTGCTGTTGTTGTTCACGTTGTTCTTGTTGTTGTTGTTCTTGTTGTTGTTGTTGTTGTTCTTGTTCTTGCTGTTCATGTTGTTGTGGTTCTGGTAGATGTTGTTGTTCTGGTTCTTGTTGTTCTTGTTGCTCTTGTTGTTCTTGTTGTGCTTGTTGCTCTTGTTGTTCTTGTTGTTCTTGTTGTTCTTGTTGTTGTTGTTGTTCTTGTTGTTGTTCGTGTTGTTCTTGTTGTTGTTCTTGTTGTTGTTCGTGTTGTTCTTGTTGTTGTTCCTGTTTTTGTTGTTCTTCTTGTTGTTGTTGTTCTTCCTGTTCTTGTGCTTGTTGTTCTTGTTGTTCTCGTTGTTCTTGTTGTTCTTGCTGTTCTTTCTGTTCATGTTGTTCTTGTTGTTCTTGTTGTTGTTGTTGTTGTCCTTGTTGTTCTTGTTGTTCTTGTTGTTCTTGTTGTGCTTGTTGTTCTTGTTGTTCTTGTTGTTCTTGTTGTTGTTGTTGTTCTTGTTGTTGTTGTTGTTGTTCTTGGTCTTGTTGATCTTGTTGTTCTTGACGTTCTTGTTGTTCTTGTTGTTCTTGGTGTTCTTGTTGTTCTTGTTGTTCTTGTTGTTCTTGTTGTTCTTGTTGTTCTTGTTGTTCTTGTTGTTTTTGTTGATCTTGTTGTTCTTGTTGTTCTTGTTGTTCTTGTTGTTCTTGTTGTTCTTGTCGTTCTTGTTGTTCTTGTTGTTCTTGTTGTTCTTGTTGTTCTTGTTGTTCTTCTTGCTGTTCTGGTTGTTCTTCTTGCTGTTCTGGTTGTTCTTGTTGCTGTTCTGGTTGTTCTTGTTGTTCTCGTTGTTCTCGTTGTTCTCGTTGTTCTCGTTGTTCTCGTTGTTCTCGTTGTTCTCGTTGTTCTCGTTGTTCTCGTTGTTCTCGTTGTTCTCGTTGTTCTCGTTGTTCTTGTTGTTCTTGTTGTTCTTGTTGTTCTAGTTGTCCTTGTTGTTGTTGTTCTTGTTGTTCTTGCTGTTCATGTTGTCTTGTTGTCCTTGTTGTTCTAGTTGTTCTTGTTGTTCTTGTTGTTCTTGTTGTTCTTGTTGTTGTTGTTCTAGTTGTTCTTGTTGTTGTTGTTCTGGTTGTTCTTGTTGTTCCGGTTGTTCATGTTGTTGTTCTTGTTGTTGTTGTTGTTCTTAATTTTGTTGTTGTTTTTGTTGTTTTTCTTGCTGTTCTTGTTCTTGTTGTTCTTGTTGTTCTTGTTGTTCTTGTTGTTCTTGTTGCTCTTGTTGCTCTTGTTGATCTTGTTGTTCTTGTTGTTCTTGTCGTTCTTGTTGCTCTTGTTGCTTTTGTTGCTCTTGTTGCTGTTGTTGTTCTTGTTGTTCATGTTGTTGTTGATCTTGTTGTTCTTGTTGTTCTTGTTGTTCTTGGTGTTCTTGTTGTTCTTGTTGTTCTAGTTGTTGTTGTTGTTGTTCTTGTTGTTGTTTTTGTTGTTCTTCTTGTTGTTCTTGTTGTTCTTGTTGATCTTGTTGTTCTTGTTGTTCTTGGTGTTCTTGTTGTTCTTGTTGTTCTAGTTGTTGTTGTTGTTGGTGTTCTTGTTCTTGTTGTTCTTGTTGTTCTTGTTGCTCTTGTTGCTCTTGTTGCTCTTATTGCTCTTGTTGCTCTTGTTGCTGTTGTTGCTGTTGTTGTTCTGGTTGTCGATGTTCTTGTTATTTATATTGTTGTTGTTCTTTTTGTTCTTGTTGTTGTTGTTGTTGTTGTTCTTGGTCTTGTTGTTCTTGTTGTTCTTGATGTTCTTGTTGTTCTTGTTCTTCTTGTTGTTCTTCTTGTTCTTGTTATTCTTTTTGTCCTTGTTGTTCTTGCTGTTGTTGTTCACGTTGTTCTTGTTGTTGTTTTTGTTGTTCTTGTTCTTGCTGTTCATGTTGTTGTGGTTCTGGTAGATGTTGTTGTTCTTGTTCTTGTTGTTCTTGTTGTTCTTGTTATTATTGTTGTTCTCGTTGTTCTCGTTGTTCTCGTTGTTCTCGTTGTTCTCGTTGTTCTCGTTGTTCTCGTTGTTCTCGTTGTTCTCGTTGTTCTCGTTGTTCTCGTTGTTCTCGTTGTTCTCGTTGTTCTCGTTGTTCTCGTTGTTCTCGTTGTTCTCGTTGTTCTCGTTGTTCTCGTTGTTCTCGTTGTTCTTGTTGTTCTTGTTGTTCTTGTTGTTCTTGTTGTTCTTGTTGTTCTTGTTGTTCTTGTTGTTATTGTTGTTATTGTTGCTCTTGTTGCTCTTGTTGTTCTTGTTGTTCTTGTTGTTCTTGTTGTTCTTGTTGTTCTTGTTGTTCTTGTTGTTGTTGTTGTTCTTGTTGTTCTTGTTGTTCTTGTTGATTATGTTGTTCTTGTTGTTCTTCTTGTTGTTGTTCTAGTTGTCCTTGTTGTTGTTGTTCTGGTTGTTCTTGTTGTTCTTGTTGTTCCGGTTGTTCTTGTTGTTCTTGTTGTTCTTGCTGTTCATGTTGTCTTGTCGTCCTTGTTGTTCTAGTTGTTCTTGTTGTTCTTGTTGTTCTCGTTGTCCTTGTTGTTCTTGTTGTTCCTGTTTTTCTTGTTGTTCTTGTTGTTCTTGTTGTTCTTGTTGTTTTTGTTGATCTTGTTGTTCTTGTTGTTCTTGTTGTTCTTGTTGTTCTTGTTGTTCTTGTTGTTCTTGTTGTTCTTGTTGTTCTTGTTGTTCTTGTTGTTCTTGTTGTTCTTGTTGATCTTGTTGTTCTTGTTGTTCTTGTTGTTCTTGTTGTTCTTGTTGTTCTTGTTGTTCTTGTTGTTCTTGTTGTTCTTGTTGTTCTTGTTGTTCTTGTTGTTCTTGTTGTTCTTGTTGTTCTTGTTGTTCTTGTTGTTCTTGTTGTTCTTGTTGTTCTTGTTGTTCTTGTTGTTCTTGTTGTTCTTGTTGTTCTTGTTGTTCTTGTTGTTCTTGTTGTTCTTGTTGTTCTTGTTGTTCTTGATGTTCATGTTGTTCTTCTTGTTCTTCTTGTTGTTGTTCTAGTTGTCCTTGTTGTTGTTGTTCTGGTTGTTCTTGTTGTTGTTGTTCTAGTTGTTCTTGTTGTTGTTGTTCTGGTTGTTCTTGTTGTTCTTGTTGTTCCGGTTGTTCATGTTGTTGTTCTTGTTGTTGTTGTTGTTCTTATTTTTGTTGTTGTTTTTGTTGTTTTTCTTGCTGTTCTTGTTCTTGTTGTTCTTGTTGTTCTTGCTGGTCATGTTGTTTTTGTTGTTCTTGTTGTTGTTGTTGTTGTCCTTGTTGTTCTTGTTGTTCTTGTTGTTCTTGTTGTTCTTGTTGTTCTTGTTGTTCTTGTTGTTCTAGTTGTCCTTGTTGTTGTTGTTGTCCTTGTTGTTCTTGTTGTTGTCGTCCTTGTTGTTCTTGTTGTGCTTGTTGTTCTTGTTGCTCTTGTTGTTCTTGTTGCTCTTGTTGTTCTTGTTGTTGTTCTTGTTGTTCTTCTTTTTGTTGTTCTTGTTGTTGTTGTTCTTGTCGTTGTGGTTCTTGTTGTTCCTGTTGTTGTTGTTGTTCTTGTTGTTCTTGTTGTTGTTGTTCATGTGGTTCTTGTTGTTGTTGCTCTTGCTGTTCTCGTTCTTGTTATGTTTGTTGTTCTTTCTGTTCTTGTTGTTCTTGTTGTTGTTGTTGCTCTTGCTGTTCTTGTTGTAGTTGTTGTTTTTGTTGTTCTTGTTGTTGTTGTTGATCCTGTTGTTGTTCTTGTTGTTGTTGTTGTTCTTGCTGTCCTTGTTGTAGTTGTAGTTGTTGTCCTTGTTATTGTTGTAGTTCTTGTTGTTCTTGTTGCTCTTGTTGTTCTGGTTGTTCTTGTTGTTCTTGTTGATCTTGTTGTTCTTGTTGCTCTTGTTGCTCTCGTTGTTCTTGTTGTTTTTGTTGATCTTGTTGTTCTTGTTGTTCTTGTTGTTCTTCTTGTTGTTGTTCTAGTTGACCTTGTTGTTGTTGTTCTGGTTGTTCTTGTTGTTCTTGTTGTTCTTGTTGTTCCGGTTGTTCTTGTTGTTCTTGTTGTTCTTGCTGTTCATGTTGTCTTGTTGTGCTTGTTGTTCTAGTTGTTCTTGTTGTTCTTGTTTTCCTTGTTGTTCTTGCTGTTCTTTCTGTTCATGTTGTTCTTGTTGTTCTTGTTGTTCTTGTTGTTCTAGTTGTTGTTGTTGTTGTTGTTGTTGTTCTCGTTGCTCTCGTTGTTCTCGTTGTTCTTGTTGTTCTTTTTGTTCTTGTTGTTCTTGTAGTCCTTGTTGTTGTTGTTGCTGTTGTTGTTCTTGTTGTTCATGTTGTTGTTGTTCTGGTTGATGTTGTTGTTCTTGTTCTTGTTTTTCTTGTTTTTCTTGTTGTTCTTGTTGTTCTTGTTGTTCTTGTTGTTCTTGTTGTTCTTGTTGCTCTTGTTGTTCTTGTTGTTCTTCTTGTTCTTGTTATTCTTTTTGTCCTTGTTGTTCTTGCTGTTGTTGTTCCCGTTGTTCTTGTTGTTGTTGTTCTTGCTGTTCTTGTTGTAGTTGTTGTTTTTGTTGATCTTGTTGTTCTTGTTGTTCTTGTTGTTCTTGTTGTTCTTCTTGCTGTTCTGGATGTTCTTCTTGCTGTTCTGGTTGTTCTTGTTGTTCTCGTTGTTCTCGTTGTTCTCGTTGTTCTCGTTGTTCTCGTTGTTCTCGTTGTTCTTGTTGTTCTTGTTGTTCTTGTTGTTCTTGTTGTTCTTGTTGTTCTTGTTGTTCTTGTTGTTCTTGTTGTTCTTGTTGTTCTTCTTGTCCTTGTTGTTCTTGGTGTTCTTGTTGTTCTTGTTGTTCTAGTTGTTGTTGTTGTTGTTGTTGTTCTTGTTGTTGTTCTCGTTGTTCTCGTTGTTCTCGTTGTTCTCGTTGTTCTTGTTGTTCTTTTTGTTCTTGTTGTTCTTGTTGTCCTTGTTGCTGTTGTTGCTGTTGTTGTTCTTGTTGTTCATGTTGTTGTTGTTCTGGTTGATGTTGTTGTTCTTGTTCTTGTTTTTCTTGTTGTTCTTGTTGTTCTTGTTGTTCTTGTAGCTCTTGTTGCTCTTGTTCTTCTTGTTGTTCTTCTTGTTCTTGTTATTCTTTTTGTCCTTGTTGTTCTTGCTGTTGTTGTTCACGTTGTTCTTGTTGTTGTTGTTGTTGTTCTTGTTCTTGCTGTTCATGTTGTTGTGGTTCTGGTAGATGTTGTTGTTCTGGTTCTTGTTGTTCTTGTTGCTCTTGTTGTTCTTGTTGTTCTTGTCGTTCTTGTTGTTCTTGTTGTTCTTTTTGTTCTTGTTGTTCTTGTTGTCCTTGTTGCTGTTGTTGCTGTTGTTGTTCTTGTTGTTCATGTTGTTGTTGTTCTTGTTTTTCTTGTTGTTCTTGTTGTTCTTGTTGTTCTTGTTGCTCTTGTTGCTCTTGTTCTTCTTGTTGTTCTTCTTGTTCTTGTTATTCTTTTTGTCCTTGTTGTTCTTGCTGTTGTTGTTCACGTTGTTCTTGTTGTTGTTGTTCTTGTTGTTGTTGTTGTTGTTCTTGTTCTTGCTGTTCATGTTGTTGTGGTTCTGGTAGATGTTGTTGTTCTGGTTCTTGTTGTTCTTGTTGCTCTTGTTGTTCTTGTTGTGCTTGTTGCTCTTGTTGTTCTTGTTGTTCTTGTTGTTCTTGTTGTTGTTGTTGTTCTTGTTGTTGTTCGTGTTGTTCTTGTTGTTGTTCTTGTTGTTGTTCGTGTTGTTCTTGTTGTTCTTCCTGTTTTTGTTGTTCTTCTTGTTGTTGTTGTTCTTCCTGTTCTTGTGCTTGTTGTTCTTGTTGTTCTCGTTGTTCTTGTTGTTCTTGCTGTTCTTTCTGTTCATGTTGTTCTTGTTGTTCTTGTTGTTGTTGTTGTTGTCCTTGTTGTTCTTGATGTTCTTGTTGTTCTTGTTGTTCTTGTTGTATTTGTTGTTGTTGTTCTTCTTGTTGTTGTTGTTCTTGCTGTTCTTGTTGTAGTTGTTGTTGTTGTCCTTGTTGTTGTCGTAGTTCTTGTTGTTCTTGTTGTTCTTGTTGTTCTTGTTGTTCTTGTTGTTCTTGTTGTTCTTCTTGATCTTGTTATTCTTTTTGTCCTTGTTGTTCTTGCTGTTGTTGTTCCCAATGTTCTTGTTGTTGTTGTTCTTGTTGTTGTTGTTGTTGTTCTTGTTCTTGCTGTTCATGTTGTTGTGGTTCTGGTAGATGTTGTTGTTCTTGTTCTTGTTGTTCTTGTTGCTCTTGTTGTTCTTGTTGTTCTTGTTGTTCTTGTTGTTCTTGCTGTTGCTGTTCCTGTTGTTCTTGTTGTTGTTGTTGTTGTTGTTCTTGCTGTTCTTGTTCTTGTTGCTCTTGTTGTTCTTGTTGTTCTTGTTGTTCTTGTTGTTCTTGTTGTTCTTGTTGTTCTTGTTGTTCTTGTTGTTCTTGTTGATCTTGTTGTTCTTGTTGTTCTTGTTGTTCTTGTTGCTCTTGTTGTTCTTGTTGTTCTCGTTGTTCTCGTTGTTCTCGTCGTTCTCGTCGTTCTCGTCGTTCTCGTTGTTCTCGTTGTTCCCGTTGTTCTCGTTGTTCTCGTTGTTCTCGTTGTTCTCGTTGTTCTTGTTGTTCTTGTTGTTCTTGTTGTTCTTGTTGTTCTTGTTGTTCTTGTTGTTCTTGTTGTTCTTGTTGTTCTTGTTGTTCCTGTTGTTCTTGTTGTTCCTGTTGTTCTTGTTGTTCTTGTTGTTCTTGTTGTTCTTGTTGTACTTGTTGTTGTTGTTCTTCTTGTTGTTGTTGTTCTTGCTGTTCTTGTTGTAGTTGTTGTTGTTGTCCTTGTTGTTGTCGTAGTTCTTGTTGTTCTTGTTGTTCTTGTTGTTCTTGTTGTTCTTGTTGTTCTTGTTGTTCTTGTTGTACTTGTTGTTGTTGTTCTTCTTGTTGTTGTTGTTCTTGCTGTTCTTGTTGTAGTTGTTGTTGTTGTCCTTGTTGTTGTCGTAGTTCTTGTTGTTCTTGTTGTTCTTGTTGTTCTTGTTGTTCTTGTTGTTCTTGTTGTTCTTGTTGTTCTTGTTGTTCTGGTTGTTGATGTTCTTGTTGTTCATGTTGTTGTTGTTCTTGTTGTTCTTGATGTTCTTGTTGTTCTTGTTGTCGTTGTTGTTCTTGTTGCTCTTGTTGCTCTTGTTGCTCTTGTTGCTCTTGTTGCTGTTGTTGTTCTTGTTGTTCTGGTTGTTGATGTTCTTGTTGTTCATGTTGTTGTTGTTCTTTTTGTTCTTGTTGATGTTGTTGTTGTTGTTGTTCTGGTTGTTGATGCTCTTGTTGTTCATGTTGTTGTTGTTCTTGATGTTCTTGTTGTTCTTGTTGTTCTTGTTGTTCTCGTTGTTCTCGTTGTTCTCGTTGTTCTCGTTGTTCTCGTTGTTCTCGTTGTTCTTGTTGTTCTTGTTGTTCTTGTTGTTCTTGTTGTTCTTGTTGTTCTTGTTGTCCTTGTTGTTGTTGTTGCTGTTGTTGTTCTTGTTGTTCATGTTGTTGTTGTTCTGGTTGATGTTGTTGTTCTTGTTCTTGTTGTTCTTGTTGTTCTTTTGTTCTTGTTGTTCTTCTTGTTCTTGTTGATGTTGTTGTTGTTGTTGTTCTGGTTGTTGATGCTCTTGTTGTTCATGTTGGTGTTGTTCTTGATGTTCTTGTTGTTCTTGTTGTTCTTGTTGTTCTTGTTGTTCTTGATGTTCTTGTTGTTCTTGTTGTTCTAGTTGTTGTTGTTGTTCTTGTTGTTGTTCTCGTTGTTCTCGTTGTTCTTGTTGTTCTTTTTGTTCTTGTTGTTCTTGTTGTCCTTGTTGTTGTTGTTGCTGTTGTTGTTCTTGTTGTTAATGCTGTTGTTGTTCTGGTTGATGTTGTTGTTCTTGTTCTTGTTTTTCTTGTTGTTCTTGTTGTTCTTGTTGTTCTTGCTGTTGTTGTTCCTGTTGTTGTAGTTGTTGTTGTTGTTGTTGTTCTTGCTGTTCTTGTTGTTGTTGTTCTTGCTGTTCTTGTTCTTGTTGCTCTTGTTGTTCTTGTTGTTCTTGTTGTTCTTGTTGTTGTTGTTGTTCTTGTTGTTGTTCGTGTTGTTCTTGTTGTTGTTCTTGTTTTTGTTGTTCTTGTTGTTGTTGTTGTTCTTCCTGTTCTTGTTCTTGTTGTTCTTGTTGTTCTTGTTGTTCTTGCTGTTCTTGCTGTTCTTGCTGTTCTTTCTGTTCTTGTTGTTCTTGTTGTTCCTGTTGTTGTTGTTGTTCTTGTTGTTCTTGTTGTTGTTGTTCATGTAGTTCTTCTTGTTGTTGTTCTCGCTGTACTTGTTCTTGTTGTTCTTGTTGTCCTTGCTGTTCTTGGTGTTATTGTTGTTGTTGTCCTTGTTGTTCTTGTTGTTCTTGTTGTTCTTGTTGTTCTTGTTGTTCTTGTTGATCTTGTTGTTCTTGTTGATCTTGTTGTTCTTGTTGTTCTTGTTGCTCTTGTTGCTCTTGTTGCTCTTGCTGCTCTTGTTGCTCTTGTTGTTCTTGTTGTTCTGATTGTTGATGTTCTTGTTGTTCATGTTGTTGTTGTTCTTGTTGTTCTTGTTGTTGTTGTTGTTGTTCTGGTTGTTGTTGTTGTTGTTCTTGCTGTTCTTGTTGTTCTTGTTGTTGTTGATGTTGTTGTTGTTCTGGTTGCTCTTGTTGTTCTTGTTGTTCCGGTTGTTCTTGTTGTTCCGGTTGTTGTTGTTGTTGTTGTTCTTGTTTTTGTTGTTCTTGTTGTTGTTGTTGTTGTTCTTGCTGTTCTTGTTCTTGTTGCTCTTGTTATTCTTGATGTTCTTGTTGTTGTTGTTGTTGTCCTTGTTGTTCTTGATGTTCTTGTTGTTCTTGTTGTTCTAGTTGTTGTTGTTGTTCTTGTTGTTGTTCTCGTTGTTCTCGTTGTTCTTGTTGTTCTTTTTGTTCTTGTTGTTCTTGTTGTCCTTGTTGTTGTTGTTGCTGTTGTTGTTCTTGTTGTTAATGCTGTTGTTGTTCTGGTTGATGTTGTTGTTCTTGTTCTTGTTTTTCTTGTTGTTCTTGTTGATCTTGTTGTTCTTGTTGTTCTTGTTGCTCTTGTTGCTCTTGTTGCTCTTGTTGCTCTTGTTGCTCTTGTTGCTGTTGTTGTTCTTGTTGTTCTGATTGTTGATGTTCTTGTTGTTCATGTTGTTGTTGTTCTTGTTGTTCTTGTTGTTCTTGTTGTTCTTCTTGTTGTTCTTCTTCTTGTTGTTGTTGTTCTTGTTTATGTTATTCTTGTTGTTGTTGTTGTTCTTGTTGTTCCTGTTGTTGTTGTTGTTCTTGTTGTTCTTGTTGTTGTTGTTCATGTAGTTCTTCTTGTTGTTGTTCTTGCTGTTCTTGTTCTTGTTGTTCTTGTTGTCCTTGCTGTTCTTGTTGTTATTGTTGTTGTTGTCCTTGTTGTTCTTGTTGTTCTTGTTGATCTTGTTGTTCTTGTTGTTCTGGTTGCTCTTGTTGCTCTTGTTGCTCTTGTTGCTCTTGTTGCTGTTGTTGTTCTTGTTGTTCTGATTGTTGATGTTCTTGTTGTTCATGTTGTTGTTGTTCTTGTTGTTCTTGTTGTTGTTGTTGTTCTGGTTGTTGTTGTTGTTGTTCTTGCTGTTCTTGTTGTTCTTGTTGTTGTTGATGTTGTTGTTGTTGTTGCTCTTGCTGTTCTTGTTGTTCTTGTTTTTCTTCTTGTTGTTCTTCTTGTTGTTCTTCTTCTTGTTGTTGTTGTTCTCGTTTATGTTATTCTTGTTGTTGTTGTTGTTCTTGTTGTTCCTGTTGTTGTTGTTGTTCTTGTTGTTCTTGTTGTTGTTGTTCATGTAGTTCTTCTTGTTGTTGTTCTCGCTGTTCTTGTTCTTGTTGTTCTTGTTGTCCTTGCTGTTCTTGGTGTTATTGTTGTTGTTGTCCTTGTTGTTCTTGTTGTTCTTGTTGTTCTTGTTGATCTTGTTGTTCTTGTTGTTCTTGTTGTTCTTGTTGCTCTTGTTGCTCTTGTTGCTCTTGTTGCACTTGTTGCTGTTGTTGTTCTTGTTGTTGATGTTCTTGTTGTTCATGTTGTTGTTGATCATGTTGTTGTTGTTCTTGTTGTTCTTGATGTTCTTGTTGTTCTTGTTGTCGTTGTTGTTCTTGTTGTTCTTGTTGTTCTTGTTGCTCTTGTTGCTCTTGTTGCTGTTGTTGTTCTTGTTGTTCTGGTTGTTGATGTTCTTGTTGTTCATGTTGTTGTTGTTCTTGATGTTCTTGTTGTTCTTGTTGATCTTGTTGTTCTTGTTGTTCTTGGTGTTCTTGTTGTTCTTGTTGTTCTAGTTGTTGTTGTTGTTGTTGTTGTTCTTGTTATTCTTGTTGTTCTTGTTGCTCTTGTTGCTCTTGTTGCTCTTGTTGCTCTTGTTGCTCTTGTTGCTGTTGTTGTTCTGGTTGTTGATGTTCTTGTTGTTCTTGCTATTCTTGTTGTTCTTGTTGTTGTTGATGTTGTTGTTGTTGTTGCTCTTGCTGTTCTTGTTGTTCTTGTTGTTCTTCTTGTTGTTCTTCTTCTTGTTGTTGCTGTTCTTGTTTATGTTATTCTTGTTGTTGTTGTTGTTCTTGTTGTTCCTGTTGTTGTTGTTGTTCTTGTTGTTCTTGTTGTTGTTGTTCATGTAGTTCTTCTTGTTGTTGTTCTTGCTGTTCTTGTTCTTGTTGTTCTTGTTGTCCTTGCTGTTCTTGTTGTTATTGTTGTTGATGTCCTTGTTGTTCTTGTTGTTCTTGTTGTTCTTGTTGTTCTTGTTGTTCTTGTTGTTCTTGTTGCTCTTGTTGTTCTTGTTGTTCTTGTTGTTCTTGTTGATCTTGTTGTTCTTGTTGTTCTTGTTGTTCTTGTTGTTTTTGTTGATCTTGTTGTTCTTGTTGTTCTTGTTGTTCTTCTTGCTGTTCTGGTTGTTCTTGTTGTTCTTGTTGTTCTTCTTGCTGTTCTGGTTGTTCTTGTTGTTCTTGTTATTCTTGTTGTTCTCGTTGTTCTCGTTGTTCTCGTTGTTCTCGCTGTTCTCGTTGTTCTCGTTGTTCTCGTTGCTCTCGTTGTTCTTGTTGTTCTTGTTGTTCTTGTTGTTCTTGTTGTTCTTGTTGTTCTTGTTGTTCTTGTTGTTCTTGTTGTTCTTGTTGTTCTTGTTGTTCTTGTTGTTCTTGTTGTTCTTGTTGTTCTTGTTGTTCTTGTTGTTCTTGTTGTTCTTGTTGTTCTTGTTGTTCTTGTTGTTCTTGTTGTTCTTGTTGTTCTTGTTGATCTTGTTGTTCTTGTTGTTCTTGTTGTTAATGTTGTTCTTGTTGTTCTTGTTGTTGTTCTAGTTGTCCTTGTTGTTGTTGTTCTTGTTGTTCTTGTTGTTCTTGTTGTTCTTGTTGTTCTTGTTGTTCTTGTTGTTCTTGTTGTTCTTGTTGTTCTTGTTGTTCTTGTTGTTCTTGTTGTTCTTGTTGTTCTTGTTGTTCTTGTTGTTCTTGTTGTTCTTGTTGTTCTTGTTGTTCTTGTTGTTCTTGTTGTTCTTGTTGTTCTTGTTGTTCTTGTTGTTCTTGTTGTTCTTGTTGTTCTTGTTGTTCTTGTTGTTCTTGTTGTTATTGTTGTTAATGTTGTTCTTGTTGTTCTTCTTGTTGTTGTTCTAGTTGTCCTTGTTGTTGTTGTTCTGGTTGTTCTTGTTGTTCTTGTTCTTGTTGTTCTTGCTGTTCATGTTGTCTTGTTGTCCTTGTTGTTCTAGTTGTTCTTGTTGTTCTTGTTGTTGTTGTGGTAGTTGTTCTTGTTGTTGTTGTTCTGGTTGTTCTTGTTGTTCCGGTTGTTCATGTTGTTGTTCTTGTTGTTGTTGTTGTTCTTATTTTTGTTGTCGTTGTTGTTGTTTTTCTTGCTGTTCTTGTTCTTGTTGTTCTTGTTGTTCTTGCTGGTCATGTTGTTCTTGTTGTTCTTGTTGTTGTTGTTGTTGTTGTTGTCCTTGTTGTTCTTGTTGTTCTTGTTGTTCTTGTTGTTCTTGTTGGTCTTGTTCTTCTTGTTGTTCTTGTTGTTCTTGTTGTTCTTGTTGTTCTTGTTGTTCTTGTTGTTCTTGTTGTTCTTGTTGTTCTTGTTGCTCTTGTTGTTCTTGTTGTTCTTGTTGTTCTTGTTGTTCTTGTTGTTCTTGTTGTTCTTGTTGTTCTTGTTGTTCTTGTTGTTCTTGTTGTTCTTGTTGTTCTTGTTGTTCTTGTTGTACTTGTTGTTCTTGTTGTTCTTGTTGTTCTTGTTGTTCTTCTTGTTGTTGTTCTAGTTGTCCTTGTTGTTGTTGTTCCGGTTGTTCTTGTTGTTCTTGTTGTTCCGGTTGTTCTTGTTGTTCTTGTTGTTCTTGCTGTTCATGTTGTCTTGTTGTCCTTGTTGTTCTAGTTGTTCTTGTTGTTCTTGTTGTTCTTGTTGTTCTTGTTGTTGTTGTTCTAGTTGTTCTTGTTGTTGTTGTTCTGGTTGTTCATGTTGTTCTTGTTGTTCCGGTTGTTCATGTTGTTGTTCTTGTGGTTGTTGTTGTTCTTATTTTTGTTGTTGTTTTTGTTGTTTTTCTTGCTGTTCTTGTTCTTGTTGTTCTTGTTGTTCTTGTTGTTCTTGTTGTTCTTGTTGCTCTTGTTGCTCTTGTTGATCTTGTTGCTCTCGTTGTTCTCGTTGTTCTCGTTGCTCTTGTTGCTCTTGTTGCTCTTGTTGCTCTTGTTGCTCTTGTTGCTCTTGTTGCTCTTGTTGCTGTTGTTGTTCTTGTTGTTCTGGTTGTTGATGTTCTTGTTGTTCATGTTGTTGTTGATCTTGATGTTCTTGTTGTTCTTGTTGTTCTTGTTGTTCTTGGTGTTCTTGTTGTTCTTGTTGTTCTAGTTGTTGTTGTTGTTGTTGTTGTTCTTGTTGTTGTTCTCGTTGTTCTCGTTGTTCTTGTTGTTCTTTTTGTTCTTCTTGTTCTTGTTGTTCTTGTTGTCCTTGTTGTTGTTGCTGCTGTTGTTGTTCTTGTTGTTCATGTTGTTGTTGTTCTGGTTGATGTTGTTGTTCTTGTTCTTGTTTTTCTTGTTGTTCTTGTTGTTCATGTTGTTGTGGTTCTGGTAGATGTTGTTGTTCCTGTTCTTGTTGCTCTTGTTGCTCATGTTGTTCTTGTTGTTCTTGTTGTTCTTGCTGTTGTTGTTCCTGTTGTTCTTGTTGTTGTTGTTGTTGTTGTTGTTCTTGCAGTTCTTGTTGCTGTTGTTCTTGCTGTTCTTGTTCTTGTTGCTCTTGTTGTTCTTGTTGTTCTTGTTGTTCTTGTTGTTCTTGTTGTTCTTGTTGTTCTTCTTGTTGTTGTTGTTCTTGTTGTGGTTCGTGTTGTTCTTGTTGTTCTTGTTGTGGTTCGTGTTGTTCTTGTTGTTGTTCTTGTTTTTGTTGTTCTTGTTGTTGTTGTTGTTCTTCCTGTTCTTGTTCTTGTTGTTCTTGTTGTTCTTGTTGTTCTTGTTGTTCTTGCTGTTCTTTCTGTTCATGTTGATCTTGTTGTTCTTGTTGTTGTCCTTGTTGTTCTTGTTGTTCTTGTTGTTCTTGTTGTTCTTGTTGTTCTTGTTGTTCTTGTTGTTCTTGTTGTTCTTGTTGCTCTTGTTGTTCTGGTTGTTCTTGTTGTTCTTGTTGTTCTTGTTGTTCTTGTTGTTCTTGTTGTTCTTGTTGTTCTTGTTCTTGTTGTTGTTGTTGTTCTTGTTTTTGTTGTTCTTGTTGTTGATGTTGTTGTTCTTGCTGTTCTTGTTCTTGTTGCTCTTGTTGTTCTTGATGTTCTTGTTGTTGTTGTTCTTGTTGCTCTTGTTGTTCTTGATGTTCTTGTTGTTGTTGTTGTTGTTCTTGTTGTTGTTGTTCTTGATGTTCTTGTTGTTCTTGCTGTTGTTGTTCCTGTTGTTCTTGTTGTTGTTGTTGTTGTTGTTGTTCTTGCTGTTCTTGTTGTTGTTGTTCTTGCTGTTCTTGTTCTTGTTGCTCTTGTTGCTCTTGTTGCTGTTGTTGTTCTTGTTGTTCTGGTTGTTGATGTTCTTGTTGTTCATGTTGTTGTTGTTCTTTTTGTTCTTGTTGATGTTGTTGTTGTTGTTGTTCTGGTAGTTGATGCTCTTGTTGTTCATGTTGGTGTTGTTCTTGATGTTCTTGTTGTTCTTGTTGTTCTTGTTGTTCTTGGTGTTCTTGTTGTTCTTGTTGTTCTAGTTGTTGTTGTTGTTCTTGTTGTTGCTCTCGTTGTTCTCGTTGTTCTCGTTGTTCTTGTTGTTCTTTTTGTTCTTGTTGTTCTTGTTGTCCTTGTTGTTGTTGTTGCTGTTGTTGTTCTTGTTGTTCATGTTGTTGTTGTTCTGGTTGATGTTGTTGTTCTTGTTCTTGTTGTTCTTTTGTTCTTGTTGTTCTTCTTGTTCTTGTTGATGTTGTTGTTGTTGTTGTTCTGGTTGTTGATGCTCTTGTTGTTCATGTTGGTGTTGTTCTTGATGTTCTTGTTGTTCTTGTTGTTCTTGTTGTTCTTGTTGTTCTTGATGTTCTTGTTGTTCTTGTTGTTCTAGTTGTTGTTGTTGTTCTTGTTGTTGTTCTCGTTGTTCTCGTTGTTCTTGTTGTTCTTTTTGTTCTTGTTGTTCTTGTTGTCCTTGTTGTTGTTGTTGCTGTTGTTGTTCTTGTTGTTAATGCTGTTGTTGTTCTGGTTGATGTTGTTGTTCTTGTTCTTGTTTTTCTTGTTGTTCTTGTTGTTCTTGTTGTTCTTGCTGTTGTTGTTCCTGTTGTTGTAGTTGTTGTTGTTGTTGTTGTTCTTGCTGTTCTTGTTGTTGTTGTTCTTGCTGTTCTTGTTCTTGTTGCTCTTGTTGTTCTTGTTGTTCTTGTTGTTGTTGTTGTTCTTGTTGTTGTTCGTGTTGTTCTTGTTGTTGTTCTTGTTTTTGTTGTTCTTGTTGTTGTTGTTGTTCTTCCTGTTCTTGTTCTTGTTGTTCTTGTTGTTCTTGTTGTTCTTGCTGTTCTTGCTGTTCTTTCTGTTCTTGTTGTTCTTGTTGTTCCTGTTGTTGTTGTTGTTCTTGTTGTTCTTGTTGTTGTTGTTCATGTAGTTCTTCTTGTTGTTGTTCTCGCTGTTCTTGTTCTTGTTGTTCTTGTTGTCCTTGCTGTTCTTGGTGTTATTGTTGTTGTTGTCCTTGTTGTTCTTGTTGTTCTTGTTGTTCTTGTTGATCTTGTTGTTCTTGTTGATCTTGTTGTTCTTGTTGTTCTTGTTGCTCTTGTTGCTCTTGTTGCTCTTGCTGCTCTTGTTGCTCTTGTTGTTCTTGTTGTTCTGATTGTTGATGTTCTTGTTGTTCATGTTGTTGTTGTTCTTGTTGTTCTTGTTGTTGTTGTTGTTGTTCTGGTTGTTGTTGTTGTTCTTGCTGTTCTTGTTGTTCTTGTTGTTGTTGATGTTGTTGTTGTTCTGGTTGCTCTTGTTGTTCTTGTTGTTCGGGTTGTTCTTGTTGTTCCGGTTGTTGTTGTTGTTGTTGTTCTTGTTTTTGTTGTTCTTGTTGTTGTTGTTGTTGTTGTTCTTGCTGTTCTTGTTCTTGTTGCTCTTGTTATTCTTGATGTTCTTGTTGTTGTTGTTGTTGTCCTTGTTGTTCTTGATGTTCTTGTTGTTCTTGTTGTTCTAGTTGTTGTTGTTGTTCTTGTTGTTGTTCTCGTTGTTCTCGTTGTTCTTGTTGTTCTTTTTGTTCTTGTTGTTCTTGTTGTCCTTGTTGTTGTTGTTGCTGTTGTTGTTCTTGTTGTTAATGCTGTTGTTGTTCTGGTTGATGTTGTTGTTCTTGTTCTTGTTTTTCTTGTTGTTCTTGTTGATCTTGTTGTTCTTGTTGTTCTTGTTGCTCTTGTTGCTCTTGTTGCTCTTGTTGCTCTTGTTGCTCTTGTTGTTCTTGTTGTTCTGATTGTTGATGTTCTTGTTGTTCATGTTGTTGTTGTTCTTGTTGTTCTTGTTGTTCTTGTTGTTCTTCTTGTTGTTCTTCTTCTTGTTGTTGTTGTTCTTGTTTATGTTATTCTTGTTGTTGTTGTTGTTCTTGTTGTTCCTGTTGTTGTTGTTGTTCTTGTTGTTCTTGTTGTTGTTGTTCATGTAGTTCTTCTTGTTGTTGTTCTTGCTGTTCTTGTTCTTGTTGTTCTTGTTGTCCTTGCTGTTCTTGTTGTTATTGTTGTTGTTGTCCTTGTTGTTCTTGTTGTTCTTGTTGATCTTGTTGTTCTTGTTGTTCTGGTTGCTCTTGTTGCTCTTGTTGCTCTTGTTGCTCTTGTTGCTGTTGTTGTTCTTGTTGTTCTGATTGTTGATGTTCTTGTTGTTCATGTTGTTGTTGTTCTTGTTGTTCTTGTTGTTGTTGTTGTTCTGGTTGTTGTTGTTGTTGTTCTTGCTGTTCTTGTTGTTCTTGTTGTTGTTGATGTTGTTGTTGTTGTTGCTCTTGCTGTTCTTGTTGTTCTTGTTTTTCTTCTTGTTGTTCTTCTTGTTGTTCTTCTTCTTGTTGTTGTTGTTCTCGTTTATGTTATTCTTGTTGTTGTTGTTGTTCTTGTTGTTCCTGTTGTTGTTGTTGTTCTTGTTGTTCTTGTTGTTGTTGTTCATGTATTTCTTCTTGTTGTTGTTCTCGCTGTTCTTGTTCTTGTTGTTCTTGTTGTCCTTGCTGTTCTTGGTGTTATTGTTGTTGTTGTCCTTGTTGTTCTTGTTGTTCTTGTTGTTCTTGTTGATCTTGTTGTTCTTGTTGTTCTTGTTGTTCTTGTTGCTCTTGTTGCTCTTGTTGCTCTTGTTGCACTTGTTGCTGTTGTTGTTCTTGTTGTTGATGTTCTTGTTGTTCATGTTGTTGTTGATCATGTTGTTGTTGTTCTTGTTGTTCTTGATGTTCTTGTTGTTCTTGTTGTCGTTGTTGTTCTTGTTGTTCTTGTTGTTCTTGTTGCTCTTGTTGCTCTTGTTGCTGTTGTTGTTCTTGTTGTTCTGGTTGTTGATGTTCTTGTTGTTCATGTTGTTGTTGTTCTTGATGTTCTTGTTGTTCTTGTTGATCTTGTTGTTCTTGTTGTTCTTGGTGTTCTTGTTGTTCTTGTTGTTCTAGTTGTTGTTGTTGTTGTTGTTGTTCTTGTTATTCTTGTTGTTCTTGTTGCTCTTGTTGCTCTTGTTGCTCTTGTTGCTCTTGTTGCTCTTGTTGCTCTTGTTGCTCTTGTTGCTCTTGTTGCTGTTGTTGTTCTGGTTGTTGATGTTCTTGTTGTTCTTGCTATTCTTGTTGTTCTTGTTGTTGTTGATGTTGTTGTTGTTGTTGCTCTTGCTGTTCTTGTTGTTCTTGTTGTTCTTCTTGTTGTTCTTCTTCTTGTTGTTGCTGTTCTTGTTTATGTTATTCTTGTTGTTGTTGTTGTTCTTGTTGTTCCTGTTGTTGTTGTTGTTCTTGTTGTTCTTGTTGTTGTTGTTCATGTAGTTCTTCTTGTTGTTGTTCTTGCTGTTCTTGTTCTTGTTGTTCTTGTTGTCCTTGCTGTTCTTGTTGTTATTGTTGTTGATGTCCTTGTTGTTCTTGTTGTTCTTGTTGTTCTTGTTGTTCTTGTTGTTCTTGTTGTTCTTGTTGCTCTTGTTGTTCTTGTTGTTCTTGTTGTTCTTGTTGATCTTGTTGTTCTTGCTGTTCTTGTTGTTCTTGTTGTTGTTGCTGTTCTTGCTGTTCTTGTTGTAGTTGTTGTTTTTGTTGATCTTGTTGTTCTTGTTGTTCTTGTTGTTGTTCTTGTTGTTGTTGTTCTTGTTGTAGTTGTAGTTGTTGTCCTTGTTATTGTTGTAGTTCTTGTTGTTCTTGTTGTTCTTGTTGTTTTTGTTGTTCTTGTTGTTCTTGTTGTTCTTGTTGTTTTTGTTGATCTTGTTGTTCTTGTTGTTCTTGTTGTTCTTCTTGCTGTTCTGGTTGTTCTTGTTGTTCTTGTTGTTCTTCTTGCTGTTCTGGTTGTTCTTGTTGTTCTTGTTATTCTTGTTGTTCTCGTTGTTCTCGTTGTTCTCGTTGTTCTCGCTGTTCTCGTTGTTCTCGTTGTTCTCGTTGCTCTCGTTGTTCTTGTTGTTCTTGTTGTTCTTGTTGTTCTTGTTGTTCTTGTTGTTCTTGTTGTTCTTGTTGTTCTTGTTGTTCTTGTTGTTCTTGTTGTTCTTGTTGTTCTTGTTGTTCTTGTTGTTCTTGTTGTTCTTGTTGTTCTTGTTGTTCTTGTTGTTCTTGTTGTTCTTGTTGTTCTTGTTGTTCTTGTTGTTCTTGTTGTTCTTGTTGTTCTTGTTGTTCTTGTTGTTCTTGTTGTTCTTGTTGTTCTTGTTGTTCTTGTTGTTCTTGTTGTTCTTGTTGTTCTTGTTGTTCTTGTTGTTCTTGTTGTTAATGTTGTTCTTGTTGTTCTTCTTGTTGTTGTTCTAGTTGTCCTTGTTGTTGTTGTTCTGGTTGTTCTTGTTGTTCTTGTTCTTGTTGTTCTTGCTGTTCATGTTGTCTTGTTGTCCTTGTTGTTCTAGTTGTTCTTGTTGTTCTTGTTGTTGTTGTGGTAGTTGTTCTTGTTGTTGTTGTTCTGGTTGTTCTTGTTGTTCCGGTTGTTCATGTTGTTGTTCTTGTTGTTGTTGTTGTTCTTATTTTTGTTGTCGTTGTTGTTGTTTTTCTTGCTGTTCTTGTTCTTGTTGTTCTTGTTGTTCTTGCTGGTCATGTTGTTCTTGTTGTTCTTGTTGTTGTTGTTGTTGTTGTTGTCCTTGTTGTTCTTGTTGTTCTTGTTGTTCTTGTTGTTCTTGTTGGTCTTGTTCTTCTTGTTGTTCTTGTTGTTCTTGTTGTTCTTGTTGTTCTTGTTGTTCTTGTTGTTCTTGTTGTTCTTGTTGTTCTTGTTGTTCTTGTTGCTCTTGTTGTTCTTGTTGTTCTTGTTGTTCTTGTTGTTCTTGTTGTTCTTGTTGTTCTTGTTGTTCTTGTTGTTCTTGTTGTTCTTGTTGTTCTTGTTGTTCTTGTTGTACTTGTTGTTCTTGTTGTTCTTGTTGTTCTTGTTGTTCTTCTTGTTGTTGTTCTAGTTGTCCTTGTTGTTGTTGTTCCGGTTGTTCTTGTTGTTCTTGTTGTTCCGGTTGTTCTTGTTGTTCTTGTTGTTCTTGCTGTTCATGTTGTCTTGTTGTCCTTGTTGTTCTAGTTGTTCTTGTTGTTCTTGTTGTTCTTGTTGTTCTTGTTGTTGTTGTTCTAGTTGTTCTTGTTGTTGTTGTTCTGGTTGTTCATGTTGTTCTTGTTGTTCCGGTTGTTCATGTTGTTGTTCTTGTGGTTGTTGTTGTTCTTATTTTTGTTGTTGTTTTTGTTGTTTTTCTTGCTGTTCTTGTTCTTGTTGTTCTTGTTGTTCTTGTTGTTCTTGTTGTTCTTGTTGCTCTTGTTGCTCTTGTTGATCTTGTTGCTCTCGTTGTTCTCGTTGTTCTCGTTGCTCTTGTTGCTCTTGTTGCTCTTGTTGCTCTTGTTGCTCTTGTTGCTCTTGTTGCTCTTGTTGCTGTTGTTGTTCTTGTTGTTCTGGTTGTTGATGTTCTTGTTGTTCATGTTGTTGTTGATCTTGATGTTCTTGTTGTTCTTGTTGTTCTTGTTGTTCTTGGTGTTCTTGTTGTTCTTGTTGTTCTAGTTGTTGTTGTTGTTGTTGTTGTTCTTGTTGTTGTTCTCGTTGTTCTCGTTGTTCTTGTTGTTCTTTTTGTTCTTCTTGTTCTTGTTGTTCTTGTTGTCCTTGTTGTTGTTGCTGCTGTTGTTGTTCTTGTTGTTCATGTTGTTGTTGTTCTGGTTGATGTTGTTGTTCTTGTTCTTGTTTTTCTTGTTGTTCTTGTTGTTCATGTTGTTGTGGTTCTGGTAGATGTTGTTGTTCCTGTTCTTGTTGCTCTTGTTGCTCATGTTGTTCTTGTTGTTCTTGTTGTTCTTGCTGTTGTTGTTCCTGTTGTTCTTGTTGTTGTTGTTGTTGTTGTTGTTCTTGCAGTTCTTGTTGCTGTTGTTCTTGCTGTTCTTGTTCTTGTTGCTCTTGTTGTTCTTGTTGTTCTTGTTGTTCTTGTTGTTCTTGTTGTTCTTGTTGTTCTTCTTGTTGTTGTTGTTCTTGTTGTGGTTCGTGTTGTTCTTGTTGTTCTTGTTGTGGTTCGTGTTGTTCTTGTTGTTGTTCTTGTTTTTGTTGTTCTTGTTGTTGTTGTTGTTCTTCCTGTTCTTGTTCTTGTTGTTCTTGTTGTTCTTGTTGTTCTTGTTGTTCTTGCTGTTCTTTCTGTTCATGTTGATCTTGTTGTTCTTGTTGTTGTCCTTGTTGTTCTTGTTGTTCTTGTTGTTCTTGTTGTTCTTGTTGTTCTTGTTGTTCTTGTTGTTCTTGTTGCTCTTGTTGTTCTTGTTGTTCTTGTTGTTCTTGCTGTTGCTGTTCCTGTTGTTCTTGTTGTTGTTGTTGTTGTTGTTCTTGCTGTTCTTGTTCTTGTTGCTCTTGTTGTTCTTGTTGTTCTTGTTGTTCTTGTTGTTCTTGTTGTTCTTGTTGTTCTTGTTGTTCTTGTTGTTCTTGTTGATCTTGTTGTTCTTGTTGTTCTTGTTGTTCTTGTTGCTCTTGTTGTTCTTGTTGTTCTCGTTGTTCTCGTTGTTCTCGTCGTTCTCGTCGTTCTCGTCGTTCTCGTTGTTCTCGTTGTTCCCGTTGTTCTCGTTGTTCTCGTTGTTCTCGTTGTTCTCGTTGTTCTTGTTGTTCTTGTTGTTCTTGTTGTTCTTGTTGTTCTTGTTGTTCTTGTTGTTCTTGTTGTTCTTGTTGTTCTTGTTGTTCCTGTTGTTCTTGTTGTTCCTGTTGTTCTTGTTGTTCTTGTTGTTCTTGTTGTTCTTGTTGTACTTGTTGTTGTTGTTCTTCTTGTTGTTGTTGTTCTTGCTGTTCTTGTTGTAGTTGTTGTTGTTGTCCTTGTTGTTGTCGTAGTTCTTGTTGTTCTTGTTGTTCTTGTTGTTCTTGTTGTTCTTGTTGTTCTTGTTGTTCTTGTTGTACTTGTTGTTGTTGTTCTTCTTGTTGTTGTTGTTCTTGCTGTTCTTGTTGTAGTTGTTGTTGTTGTCCTTGTTGTTGTCGTAGTTCTTGTTGTTCTTGTTGTTCTTGTTGTTCTTGTTGTTCTTGTTGTTCTTGTTGTTCTTGTTGTTCTTGTTGTTCTGGTTGTTGATGTTCTTGTTGTTCATGTTGTTGTTGTTCTTGTTGTTCTTGATGTTCTTGTTGTTCTTGTTGTCGTTGTTGTTCTTGTTGCTCTTGTTGCTCTTGTTGCTCTTGTTGCTCTTGTTGCTGTTGTTGTTCTTGTTGTTCTGGTTGTTGATGTTCTTGTTGTTCATGTTGTTGTTGTTCTTTTTGTTCTTGTTGATGTTGTTGTTGTTGTTGTTCTGGTTGTTGATGCTCTTGTTGTTCATGTTGTTGTTGTTCTTGATGTTCTTGTTGTTCTTGTTGTTCTTGTTGTTCTCGTTGTTCTCGTTGTTCTCGTTGTTCTCGTTGTTCTCGTTGTTCTCGTTGTTCTTGTTGTTCTTGTTGTTCTTGTTGTTCTTGTTGTTCTTGTTGTCCTTGTTGTTGTTGTTGCTGTTGTTGTTCTTGTTGTTCATGTTGTTGTTGTTCTGGTTGATGTTGTTGTTCTTGTTCTTGTTGTTCTTGTTGTTCTTTTGTTCTTGTTGTTCTTCTTGTTCTTGTTGATGTTGTTGTTGTTGTTGTTCTGGTTGTTGATGCTCTTGTTGTTCATGTTGGTGTTGTTCTTGATGTTCTTGTTGTTCTTGTTGTTCTTGTTGTTCTTGTTGTTCTTGATGTTCTTGTTGTTCTTGTTGTTCTAGTTGTTGTTGTTGTTCTTGTTGTTGTTCTCGTTGTTCTCGTTGTTCTTGTTGTTCTTTTTGTTCTTGTTGTTCTTGTTGTCCTTGTTGTTGTTGTTGCTGTTGTTGTTCTTGTTGTTAATGCTGTTGTTGTTCTGGTTGATGTTGTTGTTCTTGTTCTTGTTTTTCTTGTTGTTCTTGTTGTTCTTGTTGTTCTTGCTGTTGTTGTTCCTGTTGTTGTAGTTGTTGTTGTTGTTGTTGTTCTTGCTGTTCTTGTTGTTGTTGTTCTTGCTGTTCTTGTTCTTGTTGCTCTTGTTGTTCTTGTTGTTCTTGTTGTTCTTGTTGTTGTTGTTGTTCTTGTTGTTGTTCGTGTTGTTCTTGTTGTTGTTCTTGTTTTTGTTGTTCTTGTTGTTGTTGTTGTTCTTCCTGTTCTTGTTCTTGTTGTTCTTGTTGTTCTTGTTGTTCTTGCTGTTCTTGCTGTTCTTGCTGTTCTTTCTGTTCTTGTTGTTCTTGTTGTTCCTGTTGTTGTTGTTGTTCTTGTTGTTCTTGTTGTTGTTGTTCATGTAGTTCTTCTTGTTGTTGTTCTCGCTGTTCTTGTTCTTGTTGTTCTTGTTGTCCTTGCTGTTCTTGGTGTTATTGTTGTTGTTGTCCTTGTTGTTCTTGTTGTTCTTGTTGTTCTTGTTGTTCTTGTTGTTCTTGTTGATCTTGTTGTTCTTGTTGATCTTGTTGTTCTTGTTGTTCTTGTTGCTCTTGTTGCTCTTGTTGCTCTTGCTGCTCTTGTTGCTCTTGTTGTTCTTGTTGTTCTGATTGTTGATGTTCTTGTTGTTCATGTTGTTGTTGTTCTTGTTGTTCTTGTTGTTGTTGTTGTTGTTCTGGTTGTTGTTGTTGTTGTTCTTGCTGTTCTTGTTGTTCTTGTTGTTGTTGATGTTGTTGTTGTTCTGGTTGCTCTTGTTGTTCTTGTTGTTCCGGTTGTTCTTGTTGTTCCGGTTGTTGTTGTTGTTGTTGTTCTTGTTTTTGTTGTTCTTGTTGTTGTTGTTGTTGTTGTTCTTGCTGTTCTTGTTCTTGTTGCTCTTGTTATTCTTGATGTTCTTGTTGTTGTTGTTGTTGTCCTTGTTGTTCTTGATGTTCTTGTTGTTCTTGTTGTTCTAGTTGTTGTTGTTGTTCTTGTTGTTGTTCTCGTTGTTCTCGTTGTTCTTGTTGTTCTTTTTGTTCTTGTTGTTCTTGTTGTCCTTGTTGTTGTTGTTGCTGTTGTTGTTCTTGTTGTTAATGCTGTTGTTGTTCTGGTTGATGTTGTTGTTCTTGTTCTTGTTTTTCTTGTTGTTCTTGTTGATCTTGTTGTTCTTGTTGTTCTTGTTGCTCTTGTTGCTCTTGTTGCTCTTGTTGCTCTTGTTGCTCTTGTTGCTGTTGTTGTTCTTGTTGTTCTGATTGTTGATGTTCTTGTTGTTCATGTTGTTGTTGTTCTTGTTGTTCTTGTTGTTCTTGTTGTTCTTCTTGTTGTTCTTCTTCTTGTTGTTGTTGTTCTTGTTTATGTTATTCTTGTTGTTGTTGTTGTTCTTGTTGTTCCTGTTGTTGTTGTTGTTCTTGTTGTTCTTGTTGTTGTTGTTCATGTAGTTCTTCTTGTTGTTGTTCTTGCTGTTCTTGTTCTTGTTGTTCTTGTTGTCCTTGCTGTTCTTGTTGTTATTGTTGTTGTTGTCCTTGTTGTTCTTGTTGTTCTTGTTGATCTTGTTGTTCTTGTTGTTCTGGTTGCTCTTGTTGCTCTTGTTGCTCTTGTTGCTCTTGTTGCTGTTGTTGTTCTTGTTGTTCTGATTGTTGATGTTCTTGTTGTTCATGTTGTTGTTGTTCTTGTTGTTCTTGTTGTTGTTGTTGTTCTGGTTGTTGTTGTTGTTGTTCTTGCTGTTCTTGTTGTTCTTGTTGTTGTTGATGTTGTTGTTGTTGTTGCTCTTGCTGTTCTTGTTGTTCTTGTTTTTCTTCTTGTTGTTCTTCTTGTTGTTCTTCTTCTTGTTGTTGTTGTTCTCGTTTATGTTATTCTTGTTGTTGTTGTTGTTCTTGTTGTTCCTGTTGTTGTTGTTGTTCTTGTTGTTCTTGTTGTTGTTGTTCATGTAGTTCTTCTTGTTGTTGTTCTCGCTGTTCTTGTTCTTGTTGTTCTTGTTGTCCTTGCTGTTCTTGGTGTTATTGTTGTTGTTGTCCTTGTTGTTCTTGTTGTTCTTGTTGTTCTTGTTGATCTTGTTGTTCTTGTTGTTCTTGTTGTTCTTGTTGCTCTTGTTGCTCTTGTTGCTCTTGTTGCACTTGTTGCTGTTGTTGTTCTTGTTGTTGATGTTCTTGTTGTTCATGTTGTTGTTGATCATGTTGTTGTTGTTCTTGTTGTTCTTGATGTTCTTGTTGTTCTTGTTGTCGTTGTTGTTCTTGTTGTTCTTGTTGTTCTTGTTGCTCTTGTTGCTCTTGTTGCTGTTGTTGTTCTTGTTGTTCTGGTTGTTGATGTTCTTGTTGTTCATGTTGTTGTTGTTCTTGATGTTCTTGTTGTTCTTGTTGATCTTGTTGTTCTTGTTGTTCTTGGTGTTCTTGTTGTTCTTGTTGTTCTAGTTGTTGTTGTTGTTGTTGTTGTTCTTGTTATTCTTGTTGTTCTTGTTGCTCTTGTTGCTCTTGTTGCTCTTGTTGCTCTTGTTGCTCTTGTTGCTCTTGTTGCTCTTGTTGCTGTTGTTGTTCTGGTTGTTGATGTTCTTGTTGTTCTTGCTATTCTTGTTGTTCTTGTTGTTGTTGATGTTGTTGTTGTTGTTGCTCTTGCTGTTCTTGTTGTTCTTGTTGTTCTTCTTGTTGTTCTTCTTCTTGTTGTTGCTGTTCTTGTTTATGTTATTCTTGTTGTTGTTGTTGTTCTTGTTGTTCCTGTTGTTGTTGTTGTTCTTGTTGTTCTTGTTGTTGTTGTTCATGTAGTTCTTCTTGTTGTTGTTCTTGCTGTTCTTGTTCTTGTTGTTCTTGTTGTCCTTGCTGTTCTTGTTGTTATTGTTGTTGATGTCCTTGTTGTTCTTGTTGTTCTTGTTGTTCTTGTTGTTCTTGTTGTTCTTGTTGTTCTTGTTGCTCTTGTTGTTCTTGTTGTTCTTGTTGTTCTTGTTGATCTTGTTGTTCTTGTTGTTCTTGTTGTTCTTGTTGTTTTTGTTGATCTTGTTGTTCTTGTTGTTCTTGTTGTTCTTCTTGCTGTTCTGGTTGTTCTTGTTGTTCTTGTTGTTCTTCTTGCTGTTCTGGTTGTTCTTGTTGTTCTTGTTATTCTTGTTGTTCTCGTTGTTCTCGTTGTTCTCGTTGTTCTCGCTGTTCTCGTTGTTCTCGTTGTTCTCGTTGCTCTCGTTGTTCTTGTTGTTCTTGTTGTTCTTGTTGTTCTTGTTGTTCTTGTTGTTCTTGTTGTTCTTGTTGTTCTTGTTGTTCTTGTTGTTCTTGTTGTTCTTGTTGTTCTTGTTGTTCTTGTTGTTCTTGTTGTTCTTGTTGTTCTTGTTGTTCTTGTTGTTCTTGTTGTTCTTGTTGTTCTTGTTGTTCTTGTTGATCTTGTTGTTCTTGTTGTTCTTGTTGTTAATGTTGTTCTTGTTGTTCTTGTTGTTGTTCTAGTTGTCCTTGTTGTTGTTGTTCTTGTTGTTCTTGTTGTTCTTGTTGTTCTTGTTGTTCTTGTTGTTCTTGTTGTTCTTGTTGTTCTTGTTGTTCTTGTTGTTCTTGTTGTTCTTGTTGTTCTTGTTGTTCTTGTTGTTCTTGTTGTTCTTGTTGTTCTTGTTGTTCTTGTTGTTCTTGTTGTTCTTGTTGTTCTTGTTGTTCTTGTTGTTCTTGTTGTTCTTGTTGTTCTTGTTGTTCTTGTTGTTCTTGTTGTTAATGTTGTTCTTGTTGTTCTTCTTGTTGTTGTTCTAGTTGTCCTTGTTGTTGTTGTTCTGGTTGTTCTTGTTGTTCTTGTTCTTGTTGTTCTTGCTGTTCATGTTGTCTTGTTGTCCTTGTTGTTCTAGTTGTTCTTGTTGTTCTTGTTGTTGTTGTGGTAGTTGTTCTTGTTGTTGTTGTTCTGGTTGTTCTTGTTGTTCCGGTTGTTCATGTTGTTGTTCTTGTTGTTGTTGTTGTTCTTATTTTTGTTGTCGTTGTTGTTGTTTTTCTTGCTGTTCTTGTTCTTGTTGTTCTTGTTGTTCTTGCTGGTCATGTTGTTCTTGTTGTTCTTGTTGTTGTTGTTGTTGTTGTTGTCCTTGTTGTTCTTGTTGTTCTTGTTGTTCTTGTTGTTCTTGTTGGTCTTGTTCTTCTTGTTGTTCTTGTTGTTCTTGTTGTTCTTGTTGTTCTTGTTGTTCTTGTTGTTCTTGTTGTTCTTGTTGTTCTTGTTGCTCTTGTTGTTCTTGTTGTTCTTGTTGTTCTTGTTGTTCTTGTTGTTCTTGTTGTTCTTGTTGTTCTTGTTGTTCTTGTTGTTCTTGTTGTTCTTGTTGTTCTTGTTGTTCTTGTTGTACTTGTTGTTCTTGTTGTTCTTGTTGTTCTTGTTGTTCTTCTTGTTGTTGTTCTAGTTGTCCTTGTTGTTGTTGTTCCGGTTGTTCTTGTTGTTCTTGTTGTTCCGGTTGTTCTTGTTGTTCTTGTTGTTCTTGCTGTTCATGTTGTCTTGTTGTCCTTGTTGTTCTAGTTGTTCTTGTTGTTCTTGTTGTTCTTGTTGTTCTTGTTGTTGTTGTTCTAGTTGTTCTTGTTGTTGTTGTTCTGGTTGTTCATGTTGTTCTTGTTGTTCCGGTTGTTCATGTTGTTGTTCTTGTGGTTGTTGTTGTTCTTATTTTTGTTGTTGTTTTTGTTGTTTTTCTTGCTGTTCTTGTTCTTGTTGTTCTTGTTGTTCTTGTTGTTCTTGTTGTTCTTGTTGCTCTTGTTGCTCTTGTTGATCTTGTTGCTCTCGTTGTTCTCGTTGTTCTCGTTGCTCTTGTTGCTCTTGTTGCTCTTGTTGCTCTTGTTGCTCTTGTTGCTCTTGTTGCTCTTGTTGCTGTTGTTGTTCTTGTTGTTCTGGTTGTTGATGTTCTTGTTGTTCATGTTGTTGTTGATCTTGATGTTCTTGTTGTTCTTGTTGTTCTTGTTGTTCTTGGTGTTCTTGTTGTTCTTGTTGTTCTAGTTGTTGTTGTTGTTGTTGTTGTTCTTGTTGTTGTTCTCGTTGTTCTCGTTGTTCTTGTTGTTCTTTTTGTTCTTCTTGTTCTTGTTGTTCTTGTTGTCCTTGTTGTTGTTGCTGCTGTTGTTGTTCTTGTTGTTCATGTTGTTGTTGTTCTGGTTGATGTTGTTGTTCTTGTTCTTGTTTTTCTTGTTGTTCTTGTTGTTCATGTTGTTGTGGTTCTGGTAGATGTTGTTGTTCCTGTTCTTGTTGCTCTTGTTGCTCATGTTGTTCTTGTTGTTCTTGTTGTTCTTGCTGTTGTTGTTCCTGTTGTTCTTGTTGTTGTTGTTGTTGTTGTTGTTCTTGCAGTTCTTGTTGCTGTTGTTCTTGCTGTTCTTGTTCTTGTTGCTCTTGTTGTTCTTGTTGTTCTTGTTGTTCTTGTTGTTCTTGTTGTTCTTGTTGTTCTTCTTGTTGTTGTTGTTCTTGTTGTGGTTCGTGTTGTTCTTGTTGTTCTTGTTGTGGTTCGTGTTGTTCTTGTTGTTGTTCTTGTTTTTGTTGTTCTTGTTGTTGTTGTTGTTCTTCCTGTTCTTGTTCTTGTTGTTCTTGTTGTTCTTGTTGTTCTTGTTGTTCTTGCTGTTCTTTCTGTTCATGTTGATCTTGTTGTTCTTGTTGTTGTCCTTGTTGTTCTTGTTGTTCTTGTTGTTCTTGTTGTTCTTGTTGTTCTTGTTGTTCTTGTTGTTCTTGTTGTTCTTGTTGCTCTTGTTGTTCTGGTTGTTCTTGTTGTTCTTGTTGTTCTTGTTGTTCTTGTTGTTCTTGTTGTTCTTGTTGTTCTTGTTCTTGTTGTTGTTGTTGTTCTTGTTTTTGTTGTTCTTGTTGTTGATGTTGTTGTTCTTGCTGTTCTTGTTCTTGTTGCTCTTGTTGTTCTTGATGTTCTTGTTGTTGTTGTTCTTGTTGCTCTTGTTGTTCTTGATGTTCTTGTTGTTGTTGTTGTTGTTCTTGTTGTTGTTGTTCTTGATGTTCTTGTTGTTCTTGCTGTTGTTGTTCCTGTTGTTCTTGTTGTTGTTGTTGTTGTTGTTGTTCTTGCTGTTCTTGTTGTTGTTGTTCTTGCTGTTCTTGTTCTTGTTGCTCTTGTTGCTCTTGTTGCTGTTGTTGTTCTTGTTGATCTGGTTGTTGATGTTCTTGTTGTTCATGTTGTTGTTGTTCTTTTTGTTCTTGTTGATGTTGTTGTTGTTGTTGTTCTGGTAGTTGATGCTCTTGTTGTTCATGTTGGTGTTGTTCTTGATGTTCTTGTTGTTCTTGTTGTTCTTGTTGTTCTTGGTGTTCTTGTTGTTCTTGTTGTTCTAGTTGTTGTTGTTGTTCTTGTTGTTGTTCTCGTTGTTCTCGTTGTTCTCGTTGTTCTTGTTGTTCTTTTTGTTCTTGTTGTTCTTGTTGTCCTTGTTGTTGTTGTTGCTGTTGTTGTTCTTGTTGTTCATGTTGTTGTTGTTCTGGTTGATGTTGTTGTTCTTGTTCTTGTTGTTCTTGTTGTTCTTTTGTTCTTGTTGTTCTTCTTGTTCTTGTTGATGTTGTTGTTGTTGTTGTTCTGGTTGTTGATGCTCTTGTTGTTCATGTTGGTGTTGTTCTTGATGTTCTTGTTGTTCTTGTTGTTCTTGTTGTTCTTGTTGTTCTTGATGTTCTTGTTGTTCTTGTTGTTCTAGTTGTTGTTGTTGTTCTTGTTGTTGTTCTCGTTGTTCTCGTTGTTCTTGTTGTTCTTTTTGTTCTTGTTGTTCTTGTTGTCCTTGTTGTTGTTGTTGCTGTTGTTGTTCTTGTTGTTAATGCTGTTGTTGTTCTGGTTGATGTTGTTGTTCTTGTTCTTGTTTTTCTTGTTGTTCTTGTTGTTCTTGTTGTTCTTGCTGTTGTTGTTCCTGTTGTTGTAGTTGTTGTTGTTGTTGTTGTTCTTGCTGTTCTTGTTGTTGTTGTTCTTGCTGTTCTTGTTCTTGTTGCTCTTGTTGTTCTTGTTGTTCTTGTTGTTGTTGTTGTTCTTGTTGTTGTTCGTGTTGTTCTTGTTGTTGTTCTTGTTTTTGTTGTTCTTGTTGTTGTTGTTGTTCTTCCTGTTCTTGTTCTTGTTGTTCTTGTTGTTCTTGTTGTTCTTGCTGTTCTTGCTGTTCTTTCTGTTCTTGTTGTTCTTGTTGTTCCTGTTGTTGTTGTTGTTCTTGTTGTTCTTGTTGTTGTTGTTCATGTAGTTCTTCTTGTTGTTGTTCTCGCTGTTCTTGTTCTTGTTGTTCTTGTTGTCCTTGCTGTTCTTGGTGTTATTGTTGTTGTTGTCCTTGTTGTTCTTGTTGTTCTTGTTGTTCTTGTTGATCTTGTTGTTCTTGTTGATCTTGTTGTTCTTGTTGTTCTTGTTGCTCTTGTTGCTCTTGTTGCTCTTGCTGCTCTTGTTGCTCTTGTTGTTCTTGTTGTTCTGATTGTTGATGTTCTTGTTGTTCATGTTGTTGTTGTTCTTGTTGTTCTTGTTGTTGTTGTTGTTGTTCTGGTTGTTGTTGTTGTTCTTGCTGTTCTTGTTGTTCTTGTTGTTGTTGATGTTGTTGTTGTTCTGGTTGCTCTTGTTGTTCTTGTTGTTCGGGTTGTTCTTGTTGTTCCGGTTGTTGTTGTTGTTGTTGTTCTTGTTTTTGTTGTTCTTGTTGTTGTTGTTGTTGTTGTTCTTGCTGTTCTTGTTCTTGTTGCTCTTGTTATTCTTGATGTTCTTGTTGTTGTTGTTGTTGTCCTTGTTGTTCTTGATGTTCTTGTTGTTCTTGTTGTTCTAGTTGTTGTTGTTGTTCTTGTTGTTGTTCTCGTTGTTCTCGTTGTTCTTGTTGTTCTTTTTGTTCTTGTTGTTCTTGTTGTCCTTGTTGTTGTTGTTGCTGTTGTTGTTCTTGTTGTTAATGCTGTTGTTGTTCTGGTTGATGTTGTTGTTCTTGTTCTTGTTTTTCTTGTTGTTCTTGTTGATCTTGTTGTTCTTGTTGTTCTTGTTGCTCTTGTTGCTCTTGTTGCTCTTGTTGCTCTTGTTGCTCTTGTTGTTCTTGTTGTTCTGATTGTTGATGTTCTTGTTGTTCATGTTGTTGTTGTTCTTGTTGTTCTTGTTGTTCTTGTTGTTCTTCTTGTTGTTCTTCTTCTTGTTGTTGTTGTTCTTGTTTATGTTATTCTTGTTGTTGTTGTTGTTCTTGTTGTTCCTGTTGTTGTTGTTGTTCTTGTTGTTCTTGTTGTTGTTGTTCATGTAGTTCTTCTTGTTGTTGTTCTTGCTGTTCTTGTTCTTGTTGTTCTTGTTGTCCTTGCTGTTCTTGTTGTTATTGTTGTTGTTGTCCTTGTTGTTCTTGTTGTTCTTGTTGATCTTGTTGTTCTTGTTGTTCTGGTTGCTCTTGTTGCTCTTGTTGCTCTTGTTGCTCTTGTTGCTGTTGTTGTTCTTGTTGTTCTGATTGTTGATGTTCTTGTTGTTCATGTTGTTGTTGTTCTTGTTGTTCTTGTTGTTGTTGTTGTTCAGGTTGTTGTTGTTGTTGTTCTTGCTGTTCTTGTTGTTCTTGTTGTTGTTGATGTTGTTGTTGTTGTTGCTCTTGCTGTTCTTGTTGTTCTTGTTTTTCTTCTTGTTGTTCTTCTTGTTGTTCTTCTTCTTGTTGTTGTTGTTCTCGTTTATGTTATTCTTGTTGTTGTTGTTGTTCTTGTTGTTCCTGTTGTTGTTGTTGTTCTTGTTGTTCTTGTTGTTGTTGTTCATGTATTTCTTCTTGTTGTTGTTCTCGCTGTTCTTGTTCTTGTTGTTCTTGTTGTCCTTGCTGTTCTTGGTGTTATTGTTGTTGTTGTCCTTGTTGTTCTTGTTGTTCTTGTTGTTCTTGTTGATCTTGTTGTTCTTGTTGTTCTTGTTGTTCTTGTTGCTCTTGTTGCTCTTGTTGCTCTTGTTGCACTTGTTGCTGTTGTTGTTCTTGTTGTTGATGTTCTTGTTGTTCATGTTGTTGTTGATCATGTTGTTGTTGTTCTTGTTGTTCTTGATGTTCTTGTTGTTCTTGTTGTCGTTGTTGTTCTTGTTGTTCTTGTTGTTCTTGTTGCTCTTGTTGCTCTTGTTGCTGTTGTTGTTCTTGTTGTTCTGGTTGTTGATGTTCTTGTTGTTCATGTTGTTGTTGTTCTTGATGTTCTTGTTGTTCTTGTTGATCTTGTTGTTCTTGTTGTTCTTGGTGTTCTTGTTGTTCTTGTTGTTCTAGTTGTTGTTGTTGTTGTTGTTGTTCTTGTTATTCTTGTTGTTCTTGTTGCTCTTGTTGCTCTTGTTGCTCTTGTTGCTCTTGTTGCTCTTGTTGCTCTTGTTGCTCTTGTTGCTCTTGTTGCTGTTGTTGTTCTGGTTGTTGATGTTCTTGTTGTTCTTGCTATTCTTGTTGTTCTTGTTGTTGTTGATGTTGTTGTTGTTGTTGCTCTTGCTGTTCTTGTTGTTCTTGTTGTTCTTCTTGTTGTTCTTCTTCTTGTTGTTGCTGTTCTTGTTTATGTTATTCTTGTTGTTGTTGTTGTTCTTGTTGTTCCTGTTGTTGTTGTTGTTCTTGTTGTTCTTGTTGTTGTTGTTCATGTAGTTCTTCTTGTTGTTGTTCTTGCTGTTCTTGTTCTTGTTGTTCTTGTTGTCCTTGCTGTTCTTGTTGTTATTGTTGTTGATGTCCTTGTTGTTCTTGTTGTTCTTGTTGTTCTTGTTGTTCTTGTTGTTCTTGTTGTTCTTGTTGCTCTTGTTGTTCTTGTTGTTCTTGTTGTTCTTGTTGATCTTGTTGTTCTTGCTGTTCTTGTTGTTCTTGTTGTTGTTGCTGTCCTTGCTGTTCTTGTTGTAGTTGTTGTTTTTGTTGATCTTGTTGTTCTTGTTGTTCTTGTTGTTGTTCTTGTTGTTGTTGTTCTTGTTGTAGTTGTAGTTGTTGTCCTTGTTATTGTTGTAGTTCTTGTTGTTCTTGTTGTTCTTGTTGTTTTTGTTGTTCTTGTTGTTCTTGTTGTTCTTGTTGTTTTTGTTGATCTTGTTGTTCTTGTTGTTCTTGTTGTTCTTCTTGCTGTTCTGGTTGTTCTTGTTGTTCTTGTTGTTCTTCTTGCTGTTCTGGTTGTTCTTGTTGTTCTTGTTATTCTTGTTGTTCTCGTTGTTCTCGTTGTTCTCGTTGTTCTCGCTGTTCTCGTTGTTCTCGTTGTTCTCGTTGCTCTCGTTGTTCTTGTTGTTCTTGTTGTTCTTGTTGTTCTTGTTGTTCTTGTTGTTCTTGTTGTTCTTGTTGTTCTTGTTGTTCTTGTTGTTCTTGTTGTTCTTGTTGTTCTTGTTGTTCTTGTTGTTCTTGTTGTTCTTGTTGTTCTTGTTGTTCTTGTTGTTCTTGTTGTTCTTGTTGTTCTTGTTGTTCTTGTTGTTCTTGTTGTTCTTGTTGTTCTTGTTGTTCTTGTTGTTCTTGTTGTTCTTGTTGTTCTTGTTGTTCTTGTTGTTCTTGTTGTTCTTGTTGTTAATGTTGTTCTTGTTGTTCTTCTTGTTGTTGTTCTAGTTGTCCTTGTTGTTGTTGTTCTGGTTGTTCTTGTTGTTCTTGTTCTTGTTGTTCTTGCTGTTCATGTTGTCTTGTTGTCCTTGTTGTTCTAGTTGTTCTTGTTGTTCTTGTTGTTGTTGTGGTAGTTGTTCTTGTTGTTGTTGTTCTGGTTGTTCTTGTTGTTCCGGTTGTTCATGTTGTTGTTCTTGTTGTTGTTGTTGTTCTTATTTTTGTTGTCGTTGTTGTTGTTTTTCTTGCTGTTCTTGTTCTTGTTGTTCTTGTTGTTCTTGCTGGTCATGTTGTTCTTGTTGTTCTTGTTGTTGTTGTTGTTGTTGTTGTCCTTGTTGTTCTTGTTGTTCTTGTTGTTCTTGTTGTTCTTGTTGGTCTTGTTCTTCTTGTTGTTCTTGTTGTTCTTGTTGTTCTTGTTGTTCTTGTTGTTCTTGTTGTTCTTGTTGTTCTTGTTGTTCTTGTTGCTCTTGTTGTTCTTGTTGTTCTTGTTGTTCTTGTTGTACTTGTTGTTCTTGTTGTTCTTGTTGTTCTTGTTGTTCTTCTTGTTGTTGTTCTAGTTGTCCTTGTTGTTGTTGTTCCGGTTGTTCTTGTTGTTCTTGTTGTTCCGGTTGTTCTTGTTGTTCTTGTTGTTCTTGCTGTTCATGTTGTCTTGTTGTCCTTGTTGTTCTAGTTGTTCTTGTTGTTCTTGTTGTTCTTGTTGTTCTTGTTGTTGTTGTTCTAGTTGTTCTTGTTGTTGTTGTTCTGGTTGTTCATGTTGTTCTTGTTGTTCCGGTTGTTCATGTTGTTGTTCTTGTGGTTGTTGTTGTTCTTATTTTTGTTGTTGTTTTTGTTGTTTTTCTTGCTGTTCTTGTTCTTGTTGTTCTTGTTGTTCTTGTTGTTCTTGTTGTTCTTGTTGCTCTTGTTGCTCTTGTTGATCTTGTTGCTCTCGTTGTTCTCGTTGTTCTCGTTGCTCTTGTTGCTCTTGTTGCTCTTGTTGCTCTTGTTGCTCTTGTTGCTCTTGTTGCTCTTGTTGCTGTTGTTGTTCTTGTTGTTCTGGTTGTTGATGTTCTTGTTGTTCATGTTGTTGTTGATCTTGATGTTCTTGTTGTTCTTGTTGTTCTTGTTGTTCTTGGTGTTCTTGTTGTTCTTGTTGTTCTAGTTGTTGTTGTTGTTGTTGTTGTTCTTGTTGTTGTTCTCGTTGTTCTCGTTGTTCTTGTTGTTCTTTTTGTTCTTCTTGTTCTTGTTGTTCTTGTTGTCCTTGTTGTTGTTGCTGCTGTTGTTGTTCTTGTTGTTCATGTTGTTGTTGTTCTGGTTGATGTTGTTGTTCTTGTTCTTGTTTTTCTTGTTGTTCTTGTTGTTCATGTTGTTGTGGTTCTGGTAGATGTTGTTGTTCCTGTTCTTGTTGCTCTTGTTGCTCATGTTGTTCTTGTTGTTCTTGTTGTTCTTGCTGTTGTTGTTCCTGTTGTTCTTGTTGTTGTTGTTGTTGTTGTTGTTCTTGCAGTTCTTGTTGCTGTTGTTCTTGCTGTTCTTGTTCTTGTTGCTCTTGTTGTTCTTGTTGTTCTTGTTGTTCTTGTTGTTCTTGTTGTTCTTGTTGTTCTTCTTGTTGTTGTTGTTCTTGTTGTGGTTCGTGTTGTTCTTGTTGTTCTTGTTGTGGTTCGTGTTGTTCTTGTTGTTGTTCTTGTTTTTGTTGTTCTTGTTGTTGTTGTTGTTCTTCCTGTTCTTGTTCTTGTTGTTCTTGTTGTTCTTGTTGTTCTTGTTGTTCTTGCTGTTCTTTCTGTTCATGTTGATCTTGTTGTTCTTGTTGTTGTCCTTGTTGTTCTTGTTGTTCTTGTTGTTCTTGTTGTTCTTGTTGTTCTTGTTGTTCTTGTTGTTCTTGTTGCTCTTGTTGTTCTGGTTGTTCTTGTTGTTCTTGTTGTTCTTGTTGTTCTTGTTGTTCTTGTTGTTCTTGTTCTTGTTGTTGTTGTTGTTCTTGTTTTTGTTGTTCTTGTTGTTGATGTTGTTGTTATTGCTGTTCTTGTTCTTGATGTTCTTGTTGTTGTTGTTCTTGTTGCTCTTGTTGTTCTTGATGTTCTTGTTGTTGTTGTTGTTGTTCTTGTTGTTGTTGTTCTTGATGTTCTTGTTGTTCTTGCTGTTGTTGTTCCTGTTGTTCTTGTTGTTGTTGTTGTTGTTGTTCTTGCTGTTCTTGTTGTTGTTGTTCTTGCTGTTCTTGTTCTTGTTGCTCTTGTTGTTCTTGTTGTTCTTGTTGTTCTTGTTGTTGTTGTTGTTCTTGTTGTTCTTGTTGTTCTTGTTGTTGTTGTTCTTGTTGTTGTTCGTGTTGTTCTTGTTGTTGTTCTTGTTTTTGTTGTTCTTGTTGTTGTTGTTGTTCTTCCTGTTCTTGTTCTTGTTGTTCTTGTTGTTCTTGTTGTTCTTGTTGTTCTTGTTGTTCTTGTTGTTTTTGCTGTTCATGTTGTTCTTGTTGTTCTTCTTGTTGTTGTTCTAGTTGTCCTTGTTGTTGTTGTTGTCCTTGTTGTTCTTGTTGTTGTTGTCCTTGTTGTTCTTGTTGTGCTTGTTGTTCTTGTTGATCTTGCTGTTCTTGTTGCTCTTGTTGCTCTTGTTGTTCTTGTTGCTCTTGTTGTTCTTGTTGCTCTTGTTGTTCTTGTTGTTCTTGTTTTTGTTGTTCTTGTTGTTGTTGTTCTTGTCGTTGTGGTTCTAGTTGTTCCTGTTGTTGTTGTTGTTCTTGTTGTTCTTGTTGTTGTTGTTCATGTGGTTCTTGTTGTTGTTGCTCTTGCTGTGCTTGTTCTTGTTGTCCTTGTTGTTCTTTCTGTTCTTGTTGTTCTTCTTGTTGTTGTTGTTCTTGCTGTTCTTGTTGTAGTTGTTGTTTTTGTTGATCTTGTTGTTCTTGTTGTTGTTCTTGTTGTTGTTGTTGTTCTTGCTGTTCTTGTTGTAGTTGTAGTTGTTGTCCTTGTTATTGTTGTAGTTCTTGTTGTTCTTGTTGTTCTTGTTGTTCTTGTTGTTCTTGTTGTTCTTGTTGTTCTTGTTGTTCTTGTTGTTCTTGTTGTTCTTGTTGTTCTTGTTGTTCTTGTTGTTCTTGTTGTTCTTGTTGTTCTTGTTGTTCTTGTTGTTCTTGTTGTTCTTGTTGTTCTTGTTGTTCTTGTTGTTTTTGTTGATCTTGTTGTTCTTGTTGTTTTTGTTGTTCTTCTTGTTGTTGTTCTAGTTGACCTTGTTGTTGTTGTTCTGGTTGTTCTTGTTGTTCTTGTTGTTCCGGTTGTTCTTGTTGTTCTTGTTGTTCTTGCTGTTCATGTTGTCTTGTTGTCCTTGTTGTTCTAGTTGTTCTTGTTGTTCTTGTTGTTCTTGTTGTTCTTGTTTTTGTTGTTCTAGTTGTTCTTGTTGTTGTTGTTCTGGTTGTTCTTGTTGTTCTTGTTGTTCCGGTTGTTCATGTTGTTGTTCTTGTTGTTGTTGTTGTTCTTATTTTTGTTGTTGTTTTTGTTGTTTTTCTTGCTGTTCTTGTTCTTGTTGTTCTTGTTGTTCTTGTTGTTCTTGTTGTTCTTGTTGCTCTTGTTGCTCTTGTTGATCTTGTTGTTCTTGTTGTTCTTGTCGTTCTTGTTGCTCTTGTTGCTTTTGTTGCTCTTGTTGCTGTTGTTGTTCTTGTTGTTCTGGTTGTTGATGTTCTTGTTGTTCATGTTGTTGTTGTTCTTGATGTTCTTGTTGTTCTTGTTGTTCTTTTTGTTCTGGGTGTTCTTGGTGTTCTTGTTGTTCTTGTTGTTCTAGTTGTTGTTGTTGTTGTTGTTGTTGTTGTTGTTCTTGTTGTTGTTCTCGTTGTTCCCGTTGTTCTCGTTGTTCTCGTTGTTCTTGTTGTTCTTTTTGCTCTTGTTGTTCTTGTTGTCCTTGTTGTTGTTGTTGCTGTTGTTGTTCTTGTTGTTCATGTTGTTGTTGTTCTGGTTGATGTTGTTGTTCTTGTTCTTGTTTTTCTTGTTGTTCTTGTTGTTCTTGTTGCTCTTGTTGTTCTTGTTGCTCTTGTTGTTCTTGTTGTTGTTCTTGTTGTTCTTGTTGTTGTTGTTCATGCGGTTCTTGTTGTTGTTGCTCTTGCTGTTCTTGTTCTTGTTGTCCTTGTTGTTCTTTCTGTTGTTGTTGTTCTTCTTGTTGTTGTTGTTGTTCTTGCTGTTCTTGTTGTAGATGTTGTTTTTGTTGATCTTGTTGTTCTTGTTGTTCTTGTTGTTGTTCTTGTTGTTCTTGTTGTTGTTCTTGCTGTTCTTGTTGTAGTTGTTGTTGCTGTCCTTGTTATTGTTGTAGTTCTTGTTGTTCTTGTTGTTCTTGTTGTTATTGTTGATCTTGTTGTTCTTGTTGTTCTTGTTGTTCTTGTTGTTCTTGTTGCTCTTCTTGCTGTTCTGGTTGTTCTTGTTGTTCTCGTTGTTCTCGTTGTTCTCGTTGTTCTCGTTGTTCTCGTTGTTCTCGTTGTTCTTGTTGTTCTCGTTGTTCTCGTTGTTCTTGTTGTTCTTGTTGTTCTTGTTGTTCTTGTTGTTCTTGTTGTTCTTGTTGTTCTTGTTATTCTTTTTGTCCTTGTTGTTCTTGCTGTTGTTGTTCCCAATGTTCTTGTTGTTGTTGTTCTTGTTGTTGTTGTTGTTGTTCTTGTTCTTGCTGTTCATGTTGTTGTGGTTCTGGTAGATGTTGTTGTTCTTGTTCTTGTTGTTCTTGTTGCTCTTGTGGTTCTTGTTGTTCTTGTTGTTCTTGTTGTTCTTGCTGTTGTTGTTCCTGTTGTTGTTGTTGTTGTTGTTCTTGTTGTTCTTGTTGTTCTTGTTGTTCTTGTTGTTCTTGTTGTTCTTGTTGTTCTTGTTGTTCTTGTTGTTCTTGTTGTTCTTGTTGTTCTTGTTGTTCTTGTTGTTCTTGTTGTTCTTGTTGTTCTTGTTGTTCTTGTTGTTCTTGTTGTTCTTGTTGTTCTTGTTGTTCTTGTTGTTCTTGTTGTTCTTGTTGTTCTTGTTGCTCTTGTTGTTCTTGTTGTTCTTGTTGTTCTTGTTGTTCTTGTTGTTCTTGTTGTTCTTGTTGTTCTTGTTGTTCTTGTTGTTCTTGTTGTTCTTGTTGTTCTTGTTGCTCTTGTTGTTCTTGTTGTTCTTGTTGTTCTTGTTGTTCTTGTTGTTCTTGTTGTTCTTGTTGTTGTTCGTGTTGTTCTTGTTGTTGTTCTTGTTTTTGTTGTTCTTGTTGTTGTTGTTGTTCTTCCTGTTCTTGTTCTTGTTGTTCTTGTTGTTCTAGTTGTTCTCGTTGTTCTCGTTGTTCTCGTTGTTCTCGTTGTTCTCGTTGTTCTCGTTGTTCTCGTTGTTCTCGTTGTTCTTGTTGTTCTTGCTGTTCTTGTTCTTGTTGTTCTTGTTGTTCTTGTTGTTCTCGTTGTTCTTGTTGTTCTTGTTGTTCTTGTTGCTCTTGTTGTTCTTGTTGTTCTCGTTGTTCTCGTTGTTCTCGTCGTTCTCGTCGTTCTCGTCGTTCTCGTTGTTCTCGTTGTTCTCGTTGTTCTCGTTGTTCTCGTTGTTCTCGTTGTTCTCGTTGTTCTTGTTGTTCTTGTTGTTCTTGTTGTTCTTGTTGTTCTTGTTGTTCTTGTTGTTCTTGTTGTTCTTGTTGCTCTTGTTGTTCTTGTTGTTCTTGTTGTTCCTGTTGTTCTTGTTGTTCTTGTTGTTCTTGTTGTTCTTGTTGTTCTTGTTGTTCTTGTTGTTCTTGTTGTTCTTGTTGTTCTTGTTGTTCTTGTTGTTCTTGTTGTTCTTGTTGTTCTTGTTGTTCTTGTTGTTCTTGTTGTTCTTGTTGTTCTTGTTGTTCTTGTTGTTCTTGTTGTTCTTGTTGTTCTTGTTGTTCTTGTTGTTCTTGTTGTTCTTGTTGTTCTTGTTGTTCTTGTTGTTCTTGTTGTTCTTGTTGTTCTTGTTGTTCTTGCTGTTTTTGTTCCTGTTGTTCTTGTTGTTGTTGTTGTTGTTGTTCTTGCTGTTCTTGTTCTTGTTGCTCTTGTTGTTCTTGTTGTTCTTGTTGTTCTTGTTGTTCTTGTTGTTCTTGTTGTTCTTGTTGTTCTTGTTGTTCTTGTTGTTCTTGTTGTTCTTGTTGTTCTTGTTGTTCTTGTTGATCTTGTTGTTCTTGTTGTTCTTGTTGTTCTTGTTGTTCTTGTTGTTCTTGTTGTTCTTGTTGTTCTTGTTGTTCTTGTTGTTCTTGTTGTTCTTGTTGTTCTTGTTGTTCTTGTTGTTCTTGTTGTTCTTGTTGTTCTTGTTGTTGTTGTTGTTCTTGTTGTTCTTGATGTTCTTGTTGTTCTTGTTGTTCTGGTTGTTGATGTTCTTGTTGTTCATGTTGTTGTTGTTCTTTTTGTTCTTGTTGATGTTGTTGTTGTTGTTGTTCTGGTAGTTGATGCTCTTGTTGTTCATGTTGGTGTTGTTCTTGATGTTCTTGTTGTTCTTGTTGTTCTTGTTGTTCTTGGTGTTCTTGTTGTTCTTGTTGTTCTAGTTGTTGTTGTTGTTCTTGTTGTTGTTCTCGTTGTTCTCGTTGTTCTCGTTGTTCTTGTTGTTCTTTTTGTTCTTGTTGTTCTTGTTGTCCTTGTTGTTGTTGTTGCTGTTGTTGTTCTTGTTGTTCATGTTGTTGTTGTTCTGGTTGATGTTGTTGTTCTTGTTCTTGTTGTTCTTGTTGTTCTTTTGTTCTTGTTGTTCTTGTTGTTCTTGTTGTTCTTGTTGTTCTTGTGGTTATTGTTGCTCTTGTTGCTCTTGTTGTTCTTGTTGTTCTTCTTGTTCTTGTTGATGTTGTTGTTGTTGTTGTTCTGGTTGTTGATGCTCTTGCTGTTCATGTTGGTGTTGTTCTTGATGTTCTTGTTGTTCTTGTTGTTCTTGTTGTTCTTGTTGTTCTTGATGTTCTTGTTGTTCTTGTTGTTCTAGTTGATGTTGTTGTTCTTGTTGTTGTTCTCGTTGTTCTCGTTGTTCTTGTTGTTCTTTTTGTTCTTGTTGTTCTTGTTGTCCTTGTTGTTGTTGTTGCTGTTGTTGTTCTTGTTGTTAATGCTGTTGTTGTTCTGGTTGATGTTGTTGTTCTTGTTCTTGTTTTTCTTGTTGTTCTTGTTGTTCTTGTTGTTCTTGCTGTTGTTGTTCCTGTTGTTGTAGTTGTTGTTGTTGTTGTTGTTGTTCTTGCTGTTCTTGTTGTTGTTGTTCTTGCTGTTCTTGTTCTTGTTGCTCTTGTTGTTCTTGTTGTTCTTGTTGTTCTTGTTGTTGTTGTTGTTCTTGTTGTTGTTCGTGTTGTTCTTGTTGTTGTTCTTGATTTTGTTGTTCTTGTTGTTGTTGTTGTTCTTCCTGTTCTTGTTCTTGTTGTTCTTGTTGTTCTTGTTGTTCTTGTTGTTCTTGCTGTTCTTGCTGTTCTTTCTGTTCATGTTGTTCTTGTTGTTCCTGTTGTTGTTGTTGTTCTTGTTGTTCTTGTTGTTGTTGTTCATGTAGTTCTTCTTGTTGTTGTTCTCGCTGTTCTTGTTCTTGTTGTTCTTGTTGTCCTTGCTGTTCTTGGTGTTATTGTTGTTGTTGTTCTTGTTGTTCTTGTTGTTCTTGTTGTTCTTGTTGTTCTTGTTGTTCTTGTTGTTCTTGTTGTTCTTGTTGTTCTTGTTGTTCCTGTTGTTCTTGTTGTTCTTGTTGTTCTTGTTATTCTTGTTGTTCTTGTTGTTCTTGTTGTTCTTGTTGTCCTTGTTGTTGTTGTAGTTCTTGTTGTTCTTGTTGTTCTTGTTGTTCTTGTTGTTCTTGTTGTTCTTGTTGTTCTTGTTGTTCTTGTTGTTCTTGTTGTTCTTGTTGTTCTTGTTGTTCTTGTTGTTCTTGTTGTTCTGGTTGTTGATGTTCTTGTTGTTCATGTTGTTGTTGTTCTTGTTGTTCTTGATGTTCTTGTTGTTCTTGTTGTCGTTGTTGTTCTTGTTGTTCTTGTTGCTCTTGTTGCTCTTGTTGCTCTTGTTGTTCTTGTTGCTCTTGTTGCTCTTGTTGCTGTTGTTGTTCTTGTTGTTCTGGTTGTTGATGTTCTTGTTGTTCATGTTGTTGTTGTTCTTTTTGTTCTTGTTGATGTTGTTGTTGTTGTTGTTCTGGTAGTTGATGCTCTTGTTGTTCATGTTGGTGTTGTTCTTGATGTTCTTGTTGTTCTTGTTGTTCTTGGTGTTCTTGTTGTTATTGTTGTCCTAGTTGTTGTTGTTGTTCTTGTTGTTGTTCTCGTTGTTCTCGTTGTTCTCGTTGTTCTTGTTGTTCTTTTTGTTCTTGTTGTTCTTGTTGTCCTTGTTGTTGTTGTTGCTGTTGTTGTTCTTGTTGTTCATGTTGTTGTTGTTCTGGTTGATGTTGTTGTTCTTGTTCTTGTTGTTCTTGTTGTTCTTTTGTTCTTGTTGTTCTTGTTGTTCTTGTTGTTCTTGTTGTTATTGTTGCTCTTGTTGCTCTTGTTGTTCTTGTTGTTCTTGTTGTTCTTGTTGTTCTTCTTGTTGTTGTTGTTCTTGTTGTGGTTCGTGTTGTTCTTGTTGTTCTTGTTGTGGTTCGTGTTGTTCTTGTTGTTGTTCTTGTTTTTGTTGTTCTTGTTGTTGTTGTTGTTCTTCCT
>NW_027476104.1:520000-527500 GCF_051020955.1 Megalopta genalis
CTAGTTGTCCTTGTTGTTGTTGTTCTCGTTGTTCTCGTTGTTCTCGTTGTTCTCGTTGTTCTCGTTGTTCTCGTTGTTCTCGTTGTTCTCGTTGCTCTTGTTGCTCTTGTTGCTCTTGTTGCTCTTGTTGCTCTTGTTGCTCTTGTTGCTCTTGTTGCTGTTGTTGTTCTTGTTGTTCTTTGTGTTCTTGTTGTTCATGTTGTTGTTGTTCTTGATGTTCTTGTTGTGCTTGTTGTTCTTGTTGATCTTGTTGTTCTTGTTGCTCTTGTTGCTCTTGTTGTTCTTGTTGCTCTTGTTGTTCTTGTTGTTGTTCTTGTTGTTCTTGTTTTTGTTGTTCTTGTTGTTGTTGTTCTTGTCGTTGTGGTTCTTGTTGTTCCTGTTGTTGTTGTTGTTCTTGTTGTTCTTGTTGTTGTTGTTCATGTGGTTCTTGTTGTTGTTGCTCTTGCTGTTCTTGTTCTTGTTGTCCTTGTTGTTCTTTCTGCTCTTGTTGTTCTTGTTGTTGTTGTTGTTCTTGCTGTTCTTGTTGTGGTTGTTGTTTTTGTTGATCTTGTTGTTCTTGTTGTTCTTGTTGTTGTTCTTGTTGTTGTTGTTGTTCTTGCTGTTCTTGTTGTAGTTGTAGTTGTTGTCCTTGTTATTGTTGTAGTTCTTGTTGTTCTTGTTGTTCATGTTCTTGTTGTTCTTGTTGTTCCGGTTGTTCTTGTTGCTCTTGTTGTTCTTGTTGCTCTAGTTGTTCTTGTTGTTCTTGTTGTTCTTCTTGATCTTGTTGTTCTTGTTTTTGTTATTGTTGTTGTTGTTCTTGTTGTTCTTGTTGTTCTTGTTGTTCTTGTTGTTCTTGTTGTTCTTGTTGTTCTTGTTGTTCTTGTTGTTCTTGTTGTTCTTGTTGTTCTTGTTGTTCTTGTTGATCTTGTTGTTCTTGTTGTTCTTGTTGTTAATGTTGTTCTTGTTGTTCTTCTTGTTGTTGTTCTGGTTGTTCTTGTTGTTCTTGTTGTTCTTGTTGTTCCGGTTGTTCTTGTTGTCCTTGTTCTTGTTGTTCTTGCTGTTCATGTTGTCTTGTTGTCCTTGTTGTTCTAGTTGTTCTTATTGTTCTTGTTGTTCTTGTTGTTCTTGTTGTTGTTGTGCTAGTTGTTCTTGTTGTTGTTGTTCTGGTTGTTCTTGTTGTTCTTGTTGTTCCGGTTGTTCATGTTGTTGTTCTTGTTGTTGTTGTTGTTCTTATTTTTGTTGTCGTTGTTGTTGTTTTTCTTGCTGTTCTTGTTCTTGTTGTTCTTGTTGTTCTTGCTGGTCATGTTGTTCTTGTTGTTCTTGTTGTTCTTGTTGTTCTTGTTGTTCTTGTTGTTCTTGTTGCTCTTGTTGTTCTTGTTGTTCTTGTTGTTCTTCTTGTTCTTCTTGTTCTTGTTGTTCTTGTTGTTGTTATTGTTGTTGTTGTTCTTGTTGTTCTTGTTGTTCTTGTTGTTCCTGTTGTTCTTGTTGTTCTTGTTGTTCTTGTTGTTCTTGTTGTTCTTGTTGTTCTTGTTGTTCTTGTTGTTCTTGTTGTTCTTGTTGTTCTTGTTGTTTTTGTTGTTCTTGTTTTTCTTGTTGTTCATGTTGCTGTTGTTCTTGTTGATCTTGTTGTACTTGTTCTTGTTGTTCTTGTTGATCTTGTTGTACTTGTTCTTGTTGATCTTGTTGTTGTTCTTGTTGTTCTTGTTGTTCTTATTGTTCTTGTTGTTCATGTTGTTCTTGTTGTTCTTCTTGTTGTTGTTCTAGTTGTCCTTGTTGTTGTTGTTCTCGTTGTTCTCGTTGTTCTCGTTGTTCTCGTTGTTCTCGTTGTTCTCGTTGTTCTCGTTGCTCTTGTTGCTCTTGTTGCTCTTGTTGCTCTTGTTGCTCTTGTTGCTCTTGTTGCTCTTGTTGCTGTTGTTGTTCTTGTTGTTCTTTGTGTTCTTGTTGTTCATGTTGTTGTTGTTCTTGATGTTCTTGTTGTGCTTGTTGTTCTTGTTGATCTTGTTGTTCTTGTTGCTCTTGTTGCTCTTGTTGTTCTTGTTGCTCTTGTTGTTCTTGTTGTTGTTCTTGTTGTTCTTGTTTTTGTTGTTCTTGTTGTTGTTGTTCTTGTCGTTGTGGTTCTTGTTGTTCCTGTTGTTGTTGTTGTTCTTGTTGTAGTTGTAGTTGTTGTCCTTGTTATTTTTGTAGTTCTTGTTGTTCTTGTTGTTCTTGTTGTTCTTGTTGTTCTTGTTGTTCTTGTTGTTCTTGTTGTTCTTGTTGTTCTTGTTGTTTTTGTTGATCTTGTTGTTCTTGTTGTTCTTGTTGTTCTTGTTGTTCTTGTTGTTCTTCTTGCTGTTCTGGTTGTTCTTCTTGCTGTTCTGGTTGTTCTTGTTGTTCTCGTTGTTCTCGTTGTTCTCGTTCTTCTCGTTGTTCTCGTTGTTCTTGTTGTTCTTGTTGTTCTCGTTGTTCTCGTTGTTCTTGTTGTTCTTGTTGTTCTTGTTGTTCTTGTTGTTCTTGTTGTTCTTGTTGTTCTTGTTGTTCTTGTTGTTCTTGTTGTTCTTATTGTTCTTGCTGTTCATGTTGTTCTTGTTGTTCTTCTTGTTGTTGTTCTAGTTGTCCTTGTTGTTGTTGTTCTCGTTGTTCTCGTTGTTCTCGTTGTTCTCGTTCTCGTTGTTCTTGTTGTTCTTGTTGTTCTTGTTGTTCTTGTTGTTCTTGTTGTTCTTGTTGTTCTTGTTGTTCTTGTTGTTCTTGTTGTTCTTGTTGTTCTTGTTGTTCTTGTTGTTCTTGTTGTTCTTGTTGTTCTTGTTGTTCTTGTTGTTCTTGTTGTTCTTGTTGTTCTTGTTGTTCTTGTTGTTCTTGTTGTTCTTGTTGTTCTTGTTGTTCTTGTTGTTCTTATTGTTCTTGTTGTTCATGTTGTTCTTGTTGTTCTTCTTGTTGTTGTTCCAGTTGTCCTTGTTGTTGTTGTTCTCGTTGTTCTCGTTGTTCTCGTTGTTCTCGTTGTTCTCGTTGTTGTTCTTGTTCTTGTTTTTCTTGTTGTTCTTGTTGTTCTTGTTGTTCTTGCTGTTGTTGTTCCTGTTGTTGTAGTTGTTGTTGTTGTTGTTGTTGTTCTTGCTGTTCTTGTTGTTGTTGTTCTTGCTGTTCTTGTTCTTGTTGCTCTTGTTGTTCTTGTTGTTCTTGTTGTTCTTGTTGTTGTTGTTGTTCTTGTTGTTGTTCGTGTTGTTCTTGTTGTTGTTCTTGATTTTGTTGTTCTTGTTGTTGTTGTTGTTCTTCCTGTTCTTGTTCTTGTTGTTCTTGTTGTTCTTGTTGTTCTTGTTGTTCTTGCTGTTCTTTCTGTTCATGTTGTTCTTGTTGTTCCTGTTGTTGTTGTTGTTCTTGTTGTTCTTGTTGTTGTTGTTCATGTAGTTCTTCTTGTTGTTGTTCTCGCTGTTCTTGTTCTTGTTGTTCTTGTTGTCCTTGCTGTTCTTGGTGTTATTGTTGTTGTTGTTCTTGTTGTTCTTGTTGTTCTTGTTGTTCTTGTTGTTCTTGTTGTTCTTGTTGTTCTTGTTGTTCTTGTTGTTCTTGTTGTTCCTGTTGTTCTTGTTGTTCTTGTTGTTCTTGTTATTCTTGTTGTTCTTGTTGTTCTTGTTGTTCTTGTTGTCCTTGTTGTTGTTGTAGTTCTTGTTGTTCTTGTTGTTCTTGTTGTTCTTGTTGTTCTTGTTGTTCTTGTTGTTCTTGTTGTTCTTGTTGTTCTTGTTGTTCTTGTTGTTCTTGTTGTTCTTGTTGTTCTTGTTGTTCTTGTTGTTCTTGTTGTTCTTGTTGTTCTTGTTGTTCTTGTTGTTCTTGTTGTTCTTGTTGTTCTTGTTGTTCTTGTTGTTCTTGTTGTTCTGGTTGTTGATGTTCTTGTTGTTCATGTTGTTGTTGTTCTTGATGTTCTTGTTGTTCTTGTTGTCGTTGTTGTTCTTGTTGTTCTTGTTGCTCTTGTTGCTCTTGTTGCTCTTGTTGTTCTTGTTGCTCTTGTTGCTCTTGTTGCTGTTGTTGTTCTTGTTGTTCTGGTTGTTGATGTTCTTGTTGTTCATGTTGTTGTTGTTCTTTTTGTTCTTGTTGATGTTGTTGTTGTTGTTGTTCTGGTAGTTGATGCTCTTGTTGTTCATGTTGGTGTTGTTCTTGATGTTCTTGTTGTTCTTGTTGTTGTTCTTGTTTTTGTTGTTCTTGTTGTTGTTGTTGTTCTTCCTGTTCTTGTTCTTGTTGTTCTCGTTGTTCTCGTTGTTCTCGTTGCTCTCGTTGTTCTCGTTGTTCTTGTTGTTCTTGCTGTTCTTGTTCTTGTTGTTCTTGTTGTTCTCGTTGTTCTCGTTGTTCTTGTTGTTCTTGTTGCTCTTGTTGTTCTTGTTGCTCTTGTTGTTCTTGTTGTTCTCGTTGTTCTCGTTGTTCTCGTCGTTCTCGTCGTTCTCGTCGTTCTCGTTGTTCTCGTTGTTCTCGTTGTTCTCGTTGTTCTCGTTGTTCTCGTTGTTCTCGTTGTTCTCGTTGTTCTTGTTGTTCTTGTTGTTCTTGTTGTTCTTGTTGTTCTTGTTGCTCTTGTTGTTCTTGTTGTTCTTGTTGTTCTTGTTGTTCTTGTTGTTCTTGTTGTTCTTGTTGTTCTTGTTGTTCTTGTTGTTCTTGTTGTTCTTGTTGTTCTTGTTGTTCTTGTTGTTCTTGTTGTTCTTGTTGTTCTTGTTGTTCTTGTTGTTCTTGTTGTTCTTGTTGTTCTTGTTGTTCTTGTTGTTCTTGTTGTTCTTGTTGTTCTTGTTGTTCTTGTTGTTCTTGCTGTTGTTGTTCCTGTTGTTCTTGTTGTTGTTGTTGTTGTTGTTCTTGCTGTTCTTGTTCTTGTTGCTCTTGTTGTTCTTGTTGTTCTTGTTGTTCTTGTTGTTCTTGTTGTTCTTGTTGTTCTTGTTGTTCTTGTTGTTCTTGTTGTTCTTGTTGTTCTTGTTGTTCTTGTTGTTCTTGTTGTTCTTGTTGTTCTTGTTGTTCTTGTTGTTCTTGTTGTTCTTGTTGTTCTTGTTGTTCTTGTTGTTCTTGTTGTTCTTGTTGTTCTTGTTGTTCTTGTTGTTCTTGTTGTTCTTGTTGTTCTTGTTGTTCTTGTTGTTCTTGTTGTTCTCGTTGTTCTCGTTGTTCTCGTTGTTCTCGTTGTTCTCGTTGTTCTCGTTGTTCTCGTTGTTCTCGTTGTTCTTGTTGTTCTTGCTGTTCTTGTTCTTGTTGTTCTCGTTGTTCTCGTTGTTCTCGTTGTTCTCGTCGTTCTCGTCGTTCTCGTCGTTCTCGTCGTTCTCGTCGTTCTCGTCGTTCTCGTCGTTCTCGTTGTTCTCGTTGTTCTCGTTGTTCTCGTTGTTCTCGTTGTTCTTGTTGTTCTTGTTGTTCTTGATGTTCTTGTTGTTCTTGTTGTTCTTGTTGTTCTTGTTGTTCTTGTTGTTCTTGTTGTTCTTGTTGTTCTTGTTGTTCTTGTTGTTCTTGTTGTTCTTGTTGTTCTTGTTGTTCTTCTTGTTCTTGTTGTTCTTCTTGTTCTTGCTGTTCTTGTTGTTCTTGTTGTTCTTGTTGTTCTTGTTGTTCTTGTTGTTCTTGTTGTTCTTGTTGTTCTTGTTGTTCTTGTTGTTCTTGTTGTTCTTGTTGTTCTTGTTGTTCTTGTTGTTCTTGTTGTTCTTGTTGTTCTTGTTGTTCTTGTTGTTCTTGTTGTTCTTGTTGTTCTTGTTGTTCTTGTTGTTCTTGTTGTTCTTGTTGTTCTTGTTGTTCTTGTTGTTCTTGTTGTTCTTGTTGTTCTTGTTGTTCTTGTTGTTCTTGTTGTTCTTGTTGTTCTTGTTGTTCTTGTTGTTCTTGTTGTTCTTGTTGTTCTTGTTGTGCTTGTTGCTGTTGTTCTTGTTGTTGTTGTTGTTCTTGCTGTTCTTGTTGTAGTTGTTGTTGTTGTCCTTGTTGTTGTCGTAGTTCTTGTTGTTCTTGTTGTTCTTGTTGTTCTTGTTGTTCTTGTTGTTCTTGTTGTTCTTGTTGTTCTGGTTGTTGATGTTCTTGTTGTTCATGTTGTTGTTGTTCTTGTTGTTCTTGATGTTCTTGTTGTTCTTGTTGTCGTTGTTGTTCTTGTTGTTCTTGTTGCTCTTGTTGCTCTTGTTGCTCTTGTTGCTCTTGTTGCTCTTGTTGCTGTTGTTGTTCTTGTTGTTCTGGTTGTTGATGTTCTTGTTGTTCATGTTGTTGTTGTTCTTTTTGTTCTTGTTGATGTTGTTGTTGTTGTTGTTCTGGTTGTTGATGCTCTTGTTGTTCATGTTGTTGTTGTTCTTGATGTTCTTGTTGTTCTTGTTGTTCTTGTTGTTCTCGTTGTTCTTGTTGTTCTCGTTGTTCTCGTTGTTCTCGTTGTTCTCGTTGTTCTTGTTGTTCTTGTTGTTCTTGTTGTTCTTGTTGTTCTTGTTGTTCTTGTTGTTCTTGTTGTTCTTGTTGTTCTTGTTGTTCTTGTTGTTCTTGTTGTTCTTGTTGTTCTTGTTGTTCTTGTTGTTCTTGTTGTTCTTGTTGTTCTTGTTGTTCTTGTTGTTCTTGTTGTTCTTGTTGTTCTTGTTGTACTTGTTGTTCTTGTTGTACTTGTTGTTCTTGTTGTTCTTGTTGTTCTTGTTGTTCTTGTTGTTCTTGTTGTTCTTGTTGTTCTTGTTGTTCTTGTTGTTCTTGTTGTTCTTGTTGTTCTTGTTGTTCTTGTTGTTCTTGTTGTTCTTGTTGTTCTTGTTGTTCTTGTTGTTCTTGTTGTTCTTGTTGTTCTTGTTGTTCCTGTTGTTCTTGTTGTTCTTGTTGTTCTTGTTGTTCTTGTTGTTCTTGTTGTCCTTGTTGTTGTTGTAGTTCTTGTTGTTCTTGTTGTTCTTGTTGTTCTTGTTGTTCTTGTCGTTCTTGTTGTTCTTGTTGTGCTTGTTGTTCTTGTTGTTCTTGTTGTTCTTGTTGTTCTGGTTGTTGATGTTCTTGTTGTTCATGTTGTTGTTGTTCTTGTTGTTCTTGATGTTCTTGTTGTTCTTGTTGTCGTTGTTGTTCTTGTTGTTCTTGTTGCTCTTGTTGCTCTTGTTGCTCTTGTTGCTCTTGTTGCTCTTGTTGCTGTTGTTGTTCTTGTTGTTCTGGTTGTTGATGTTCTTGTTGTTCATGTTGTTGTTGTTCTTTTTGTTCTTGTTGATGTTGTTGTTGTTGTTGTTCTGGTAGTTGATGCTCTTGTTGTTCATGTTGGTGTTGTTCTTGATGTTCTTGTTGTTCTTGTTGTTCTTGTTGTTCTTGGTGTTCTTGTTGTTCTTGTTGTTCTAGTTGTTGTTGTTGTTCTTGTTGTTGTTCTCGTTGTTCTCGTTGTTCTCGTTGTTCTTGTTGTTCTTTTTGTTCTTGTTGTTCTTGTTGTCCTTGTTGTTGTTGTTGCTGTTGTTGTTCTTGTTGTTCATGTTGTTGTTGTTCTGGTTGATGTTGTTGTTCTTGTTCTTGTTGTTCTTGTTGTTCTTTTGTTCTTGTTGTTCTTGTTGTTCTTGTTGTTCTTGTTGTTATTGTTGCTCTTGTTGCTCTTGTTGTTCTTGTTGTTCTTGTTGTTCTTGTTGTTCT
>NW_027476104.1:532500-567500 GCF_051020955.1 Megalopta genalis
GTTCTTGTTGTCGTTGTTGTTCTTGTTGTTCTTGTTGCTCTTGTTGCTCTTGTTGCTCTTGTTGCTCTTGTTGCTCTTGTTGCTGTTGTTGTTCTTGTTGTTCTGGTTGTTGATGCTCTTGTTGTTCATGTTGTTGTTGTTCTTGATGTTTTGTTGTTCTTGTTGTTCTTGTTGTTCTCGTTGTTCTCGTTGTTCTCGTTGTTCTCGTTGTTCTCGTTGTTCTCGTTGTTCTTGTTGTTCTTGTTGTTCTTGTTGTTCTTGTTGTTCTCGTTGTTCTTGTTGTTCTCGTTGTTCTCGTTGTTCTCGTTGTTCTCGTTGTTCTCGTTGTTCTCGTTGTTCTCGTTGTTCTCGTTGTTCTCGTTGTTCTCGTTGTTCTCGTTGTTCTCGTTGTTCTTGTTGTTCTTGTTGTTCTTGTTGTTCTTGTTGTTCTCGTTGTTCTCGTTGTTCTCGTTGTTCTCGTTGTTCTCGTTGTTCTCGTTGTTCTCGTTGTTCTCGTTGTTCTCGTTGTTCTCGTTGTTCTCGTTGTTCTCGTTGTTCTCGTTGTTCTCGTTGTTCTCGTTGTTCTCGTTGTTCTCGTTGTTCTCGTTGTTCTTGTTGTTCTTGTTGTTCTTGTTGTTCTTGTTGTTCTTGTTGTTCTTGTTGTTCTTGTTGTTCTTGTTGTTCTTGTTGTTCTTGTTGTTCTTGTTGTTCTTGTTGTTCTTGTTGTTCTTGTTGTTCTTGTTGTTCTTGTTGTTCTTGTTGTTCTTGTTGTTCTTGTTGTTCTTGTTGTTCTTGTTGTTCTTGTTGTTCTTGTTGTTCTTGTTGTTCTTGTTGTTCTTGTTGTTCTTGTTGTTCTTGTTGTTCTTGTTGTTCTTGTTGTTCTTGTTGTTCCTGTTGTTCTTGTTGTTCTTGTTGTTCTTGTTGTTCTTGTTGTTCTTGTTGTTCTTGTTGTCCTTGTTGTTGTTGTAGTTCTTGTTGTTCTTGTTGTTCTTGTTGTTCTTGTTGTTCTTGTTGTTCTTGTTGTTCTTGTTGTTCTTGTTGTTCTTGTTGTTCTTGTTGTTCTTGTTGTTCTTGTTGTTCTTGTTGTTCTGGTTGTTGATGTTCTTGTTGTTCATGTTGTTGTTGTTCTTGTTGTTCTTGATGTTCTTGTTGTTCTTGTTGTCGTTGTTGTTCTTGTTGCTCTTGTTGCTCTTGTTGCTCTTGTTGCTCTTGTTGCTGTTGTTGTTCTTGTTGTTCTGGTTGTTGATGTTCTTGTTGTTCATGTTGTTGTTGTTCTTTTTGTTCTTGTTGATGTTGTTGTTGTTGTTGTTCTGGTAGTTGATGCTCTTGTTGTTCATGTTGGTGTTGTTCTTGATGTTCTTGTTGTTCTTGTTGTTCTTGTTGTTCTTGGTGTTCTTGTTGTTCTTGTTGTTCTAGTTGTTGTTGTTGTTCTTGTTGTTGTTCTCGTTGTTCTCGTTGTTCTCGTTGTTCTTGTTGTTCTTTTTGTTCTTGTTGTTCTTGTTGTCCTTGTTGTTGTTGTTGCTGTTGTTGTTCTTGTTGTTCATGTTGTTGTTGTTCTGGTTGATGTTGTTGTTCTTGTTCTTGTTGTTCTTGTTGTTCTTTTGTTCTTGTTGTTCTTGTTGTTCTTGTTGTTCTTGTTGTTATTGTTGCTCTTGTTACTCTTGTTGTTCTTGTTGTTCTTGTTGATCTTGTTGTTCTTCTTGTTGTTGTTGTTCTTGTTGTGGTTCGTGTTGTTCTTGTTGTTCTTGTTGTGGTTCGTGTTGTTCTTGTTGTTGTTCTTGTTTTTGTTGTTCTTGTTGTTGTTGTTGTTCTTCCTGTTCTTGTTCTTGTTGTTCTTGTTGTTCTTGTTGTTCTTGTTGTTCTTGTTGCTCTTGTTGCTCTTGTTGATCTTGTTGTTCTTGTTGTTCTTGTCGTTCTTGTTGCTCTTGTTGCTTTTGTTGCTCTTGTTGCTGTTGTTGTTCTTGTTGTTCTGGTTGTTGATGTTCTTGTTGTTCATGCTGTTGTTGTTCTTGATGTTCTTGTTGTTCTTGTTGTTCTTGTTGTTCTTGTTGTTCTTTTTGTTCTGGGTGTTCTTGGTGTTCTTGTTGTTCTTGTTGTTCTAGTTGTTGTTGTTGTTGTTGTTGTTGTTCTTGTTGTTGTTCTCGTTGTTCCCGTTGTTCTCGTTGTTCTCGTTGTTCTTGTTGTTCTTTTTGCTCTTGTTGTTCTTGTTGTCCTTGTTGTTGTTGTTGCTGTTGTTGTTCTTGTTGTTCATGTTGTTGTTGTTCTGGTTGATGTTGTTGTTCTTGTTCTTGTTTTTCTTGTTGTTCTTGTTGTTCTTGTTGCTCTTGTTGTTCTTGTTGCTCTTGTTGTTCTTGTTGTTGTTCTTGTTGTTCTTGTTGTTGTTGTTCATGCGGATCTTGTTGTTGTTGCTCTTGCTGTTCTTGTTCTTGTTGTCCTTGTTGTTCTTTCTGTTCTTGTTGTTCTTGTTGTTGTTGTTGTTCTTGCTGTTCTTGTTGTAGATGTTGTTTTTGTTGATCTTGTTGTTCTTGTTGTTCTTGTTGTTGTTCTTGTTGTTCTTGTTGTTGTTCTTGCTGTTCTTGTTGTAGTTGTTGTTGCTGTCCTTGTTATTGTTGTAGTTCTTGTTGTTCTTGTTGTTCTTGTTGTTCTTGTTGTTCTTGTTGTTATTGTTGATCTTGTTGTTCTTGTTGTTCTTGTTGTTCTTGTTGTTCTTCTTGCTGTTCTGGTTGTTCTTGTTGTTCTCGTTGTTCTCGTTGTTCTCGTTGTTCTCGTTGTTCTCGTTGTTCTCGTTGTTCTCGTTGTTCTCGTTGTTCTTGTTGTTCTTGTTGTTCTTGTTGTTCTTGTTGTTCTTGTTGTTCTTGTTGTTCTTGTTGTTCTTGTTGTTTTTGTTGATCTTGTTGTTCTTGTTGTTCTTGTTGTTCTTCTTGTTGTTGTTCTAGTTGACCTTGTTGTTGTTGTTCTGGTTGTTCTTGTTGTTTTTGTTGTTCCTGTTGTTCTTGTTGTTCTTGTTGTTCTTGCTGTTCATGTTGTCTTGTTGTCCTTGTTGTTCTAGTTGTTCTTGTTGTTCTTGTTGTTCTTGTTGTTCTTGTTGTTGTTGTTCTAGTTGTTCTTGTTGTTGTTGTTCTGGTTGTTCTTGTTGTTCTTGTTGTTCCGGTTGTTGATGTTGTTGTTCTTGTTGTTGTTGTTGTTCTTATTTTTGTTGTTTTTCTTGCTGTTCTTGTTCTTGTTGTTCTTGTTGTTCTTGTTGTTCTTGTTGTTCTTGTTGTTCTTGTTGTTCTTGTTGCTCCTGTTGCCCTTGTTGATCTTGTTGTTCTTGTTGTTCTTGTCGTTCTTGTTGCTCTTGTTGCTTTTGTTGCTCTTGTTGCTGTTGTTGTTCTTGTTGTTCTGGTTGTTGATGTTCTTGTTGTTCATGTTGTTGTTGTTCTTGATGTTCTTGTTGTTCTTGTTGTTCTTTTTGTTCTGGGTGTTCTTGGTGTTCTTGTTGTTCTTGTTGTTCTAGTTGTTGTTGTTGTTGTTGTTGTTCTTGTTGTTGTTCTCGTTGTTCCCGTTGTTCTCGTTGTTCTCGTTGTTCTTGTTGTTCTTGTTGTCCTTGTTGTTGTTGTTGCTGTTGTTGTTCTTGTTGTTCATGTTGTTGTTGTTGTGGTTGATGTTGTTGTTCTTGTTCTTGTTTTTCTTGTTGTTCTTGTTGTTCTTGTTGCTCTTGTTGTTCTTGTTGCTCTTGTTGCTCTTGTTGTTGTTCTTGTTGTTCTTGTTGTTGTTGTTCATGCGGTTCTTGTTGTTGTTGCTCTTGCTGTTCTTGTTCTTGTTGTCCTTGTTGTTCTTTCTGTTCTTGTTGTTCTTGTTGTTGTTGTTGTTGTTCTTGCTGTTCTTGTTGTAGATGTTGTTTTTGTTGATCTTGTTGTTCTTGTTGTTCTTGTTGTTGTTCTTGCTGTTCTTGTTGTAGTTGTTGTTGCTGTCCTTGTTATTGTTGTAGTTCTTGTTGTTCTTGTTGTTCTTGTTGTTCTTGTTGTTCTTGTTGTTCTTGTTGTTCTTGTTGTTATTGTTGATCTTGTTGTTCTTGTTGTTCTTGTTGTTCTTGTTGTTCTTCTTGCTGTTCTGGTTGTTCTTGTTGTTCTCGTTGTTCTCGTTGTTCTCGTTGTTCTCGTTGTTCTCGTTGTTCTCGTTGTTCTCGTTGTTCTCGTTGATCTCGTTGTTCTTGTTGTTCTTGTTGTTCTTGTTGTTCTTGTTGTTCTTGTTGTTCTTCTTGTTCTTGTTATTCTTTTTGTCCTTGTTGATCTTGCTGTTGTTGTTCCCAATGTTCTTGTTGTTGTTGTTCTTGTTGTTGTTGTTGTTGTTCTTGTTCTTGCTGTTCATGTTGTTGTGGTTCTGGTAGATGTTGTGGTTCTTGTTCTTGTTGTTCTTGTTGCTCTTGTTGTTCTTGTTGTTCTTGTTGTTCTTGTTGTTCTTGCTGTTGTTGTTCCTGTTGTTCTTGTTGTTGTTGTTGTTGTTGTTGTTCTTGCTGTTCTTGTTCTTGTTGCTCTTGTTGTTCTTGTTGTTCTTGTTGTTCTTGTTGTTCTTGTTGTTCTTCTTGTTCTTGTTATTCTTTTTGTCCTTGTTGTTCTTGCTGTTGTTGTTCCCAATGTTCTTGTTGTTGTTGTTCTTGTTGTTGTTGTTGTTGTTGTTGTTCTTGCTGTTCATGTTGTTGTGGTTCTGGTAGATGTTGTTGTTCTTGTTCTTGTTGTTCTTGTTGTTCTTGTTGTTCTTGTTGTTCTTGTTGTTTTTGTTGATCTTGTTGTTCTTGTTGTTCTTGTTGTTCTTCTTGTTGTTGTTCTAGTTGACCTTGTTGTTGTTGTTCTGGTTGTTCTTGTTGTTCTTGTTGTTCCGGTTGTTCTTGTTGTTCTTGTTGTTCTTGCTGTTCATGTTGTCTTGTTGTCCTTGTTGTTCTAGTTGTTCTTGTTGTTCTTGTTGTTCTTGTTGTTCTTGTTGTTGTTGTTCTAGTTGTTCTTGTTGTTGTTGTTCTGGTTGTTCTTGTTGTTCTTGTTGTTGCGGTTGTTCATGTTGTTGTTCTTGTTGTTGTTGTTGTTCTTATTTTTGTTGTTTTTCTTGCTGTTCTTGTTCTTGTTGTTCTTGTTGTTCTTGTTGTTCTTGTTGTTCTTGTTGCTCTTGTTGCCCTTGTTGATCTTGTTGTTCTTGTTGTTATTGTCGTTCTTGTTGCTCTTGTTGCTTTTGTTGCTCTTGTTGCTGTTGTTGTTCTTGTTGTTCTGGTTGTTGATGTTCTTGTTGTTCATGTTGTTGTTCTTCTTGATGTTCTTGTTGTTCTTGTTGTTCTTTTTGTTCTGGGTGTTCTTGGTGTTCTTGTTGTTCTTGTTGTTCTAGTTGTTGTTGTTGTTGTTGTTGTTGTTGTTCTTGTTGTTGTTCTCGTTGTTCCCGTTGTTCTCGTTATTCTCGTTGTTCTTGTTGTTCTTTTTGCTCTTGTTGTTCTTGTTGTCCTTGTTGTTGTTGTTGCTGTTGTTGTTCTTGTTGTTCATGTTGTTGTTGTTCTGGTTGATGTTGTTGTTCTTGTTCTTGTTTTTCTTGTTGTTCTTGTTGTTCTTGTTGCTCTTGTTGCTCTTGTTGTTGTTCTTGTTGTTCTTGTTGTTGTTGTTCATGCGGTTCTTGTTGTTGTTGCTCTTGCTGTTCTTGTTCTTGTTGTCCTTGTTGTTCTTTCTGTTCTTGTTGTTCTTGTTGTTGTTGTTGTTGTTCTTGCTGTTCTTGTTGTAGATGTTGTTTTTGTTGATCTTGTTGTTCTTGTTGTTCTTGTTGTTCTTGTTGTTGTTCTTGCTGTTCTTGTTGTAGTTGTTGTTGCTGTCCTTGTTATTGTTGTAGTTCTTGTTGTTCTTGTTGTTCTTGTTGTTCTTGTTGTTCTTGTTGCTCTTGTTGTTCTTGTTGTTATTGTTGATCTTGTTGTTCTTGTTGTTCTTGTTGTTCTTGTTGTTCTTCTTGCTGTTCTGGTTGTTCTTGTTGTTCTCGTTGTTCTCGTTGTTCTCGTTGTTCTCGTTGTTCTCGTTGTTCTCGTTGTTCTTGTTGTTCTTGTTGTTCTTGTTGTTCTTGTTGTTCTTGTTGTTCTTCTTGTTCTTGTTATTCTTTTTGTCCTTGTTGATCTTGCTGTTGTTGTTCCCAATGTTCTTGTTGTTGTTGTTCTTGTTGTTGTTGTTGTTGTTCTTGTTCTTGCTGTTCATGTTGTTGTAGTTCTGGTAGATGTTGTGGTTCTTGTTCTTGTTGTTCTTGTTGCTCTTGTTGTTCTTGTTGTTCTTGTTGTTCTTGTTGTTCTTGCTGTTGTTGTTCCTGTTGTTCTTGTTGTTGTTGTTGTTGTTGTTGTTCTTGCTGTTCTTGTTCTTGTTGCTCTTGTTGTTCTTGTTGTTCTTGTTGTTCTTGTTGTTCTTGTTGTTCTTGTTGTTCTTGTTGTTCTTGTTGTTCTTGTTGTTCTTGTTGTTCTTGTTGTTCTTGTTGTTCTTGTTGTTCTTGTTGTTCTTGTTGTTCTTGTTGTTCTTGTTGTTCTTGTTGTTCTTGTTGTTCTTGTTGTTCTTGTTGTTCTTGTTGTTCTTGTTGTTCTTGTTGTTCTTGTTGTTCTTGTTGTTCTTGTTGTTCTTGTTGTTCTTGTTGTTCTTGTTGTTGTTCTTGTTGTTGTTCGTGTTGTTCTTGTTTGTGTTCTTGTTTTTGTTGTTCTTGTTGTTGTTGTTGTTCTTCCTGTTCTTGTTCTTGTTGTTCTTGTTGTTCTCGTTGTTCTCGTTGTTCTCGTTGTTCTCGTTGCTCTCGTTGTTCTCGTTGTTCTTGTTGTTCTTGCTGTTCTTGTTCTTGTTGTTCTTGTTGTTCTTGTTGTTCTTGTTGTTCTCGTTGTTCTTGTTGTTCTTGTTGTTTTTGTTGATCTTGTTGTTCTTGTTGTTCTTGTTGTTCTTCTTGTTGTTGTTCTAGTTGACCTTGTTGTTGTTGTTCTGGTTGTTCTTGTTGTTTTTGTTGTTCCTGTTGTTCTTGTTGTTCTTGTTGTTCTTGTTGTTCTTGTTGTTCTTGTTGTTCTTGTTGTTCTTGTTGTTCTTGTTGTTCTTGTTGTTCTTGTTGTTCTTGTTGTTCTCGTTGTTCTCGTTGTTCTCGTTGTTCTCGTTGCTCTCGTTGTTCTCGTTGTTCTTGTTGTTCTTGCTGTTCTTGTTCTTGTTGTTCTTGTTGTTCTTGTTGTTCTTGTTGTTCTCGTTGTTCTTGTTGTTCTTGTTGTTCTTGTTGTTCTTGTTGTTCATGTTGTTCTTGTTGTTCTTGTTGTTGTTGTTCTAGTTGTTCTTGTTGTTGTTGTTCTGGTTGTTCTTGTTGTTCTTGTTGTTCCGGTTGTTGATGTTGTTGTTCTTGTTGTTGTTGTTGTTCTTATTTTTGTTGTTTTTCTTGCTGTTCTTGTTCTTGTTGTTCTTGTTGTTCTTGTTGTTCTTGTTGTTCTTGTTGTTCTTGTTGTTCTTGTTGTTCTTGTTGCTCTTGTTGCCCTTGTTGATCTTGTTGTTCTTGTTGTTCTTGTCGTTCTTGTTGCTCTTGTTGCTTTTGTTGCTCTTGTTGCTGTTGTTGTTCTTGTTGTTCTGGTTGTTGATGTTCTTGTTGTTCATGTTGTTGTTGTTCTTGATGTTCTTGTTGTTCTTGTTGTTCTTTTTGTTCTGGGTGTTCTTGGTGTTCTTGTTGTTCTTGTTGTTCTAGTTGTTGTTGTTGTTGTTGTTGTTGTTGTTCTTGTTGTTGTTCTCGTTGTTCCCGTTGTTCTCGTTGTTCTCGTTGTTCTTGTTGTTCTTTTTGCTCTTGTTGTTCTTGTTGTCCTTGTTGTTGTTGTTGCTGTTGTTGTTCTTGTTGTTCATGTTGTTGTTGTTCTGGTTGATGTTGTTGTTCTTGTTCTTGTTTTTCTTGTTGTTCTTGTTGTTCTTGTTGCTCTTGTTGTTCTTGTTGCTCTTGTTGCTCTTGTTGTTGTTCTTGTTGTTCTTGTTGTTGTTGTTCATGCGGTTCTTGTTGTTGTTGCTCTTGCTGTTCTTGTTCTTGTTGTCCTTGTTGTTCTTTCTGTTCTTGTTGTTCTTGTTGTTGTTGTTGTTGTTCTTGCTGTTCTTGTTGTAGATGTTGTTTTTGTTGATCTTGTTGTTCTTGTTGTTCTTGTTGTTCTTGTTGTTGTTCTTGCTGTTCTTGTTGTAGTTGTTGTTGCTGTCCTTGTTATTGTTGTAGTTCTTGTTGTTCTTGTTGTTCTTGTTGTTCTTGTTGTTCTTGTTGTTCTTGTTGTTCTTGTTGTTATTGTTGATCTTGTTGTTCTTGTTGTTCTTGTTGTTCTTGTTGTTCTTCTTGCTGTTCTGGTTGTTCTTGTTGTTCTCGTTGTTCTCGTTGTTCTCGTTGTTCTCGTTGTTCTCGTTGTTCTCGTTGTTCTTGTTGTTCTTGTTGTTCTTGTTGTTCTTGTTGTTCTTGTTGTTCTTGTTGTTCTTGTTGTTCTTGTTGTTCTTGTTGTTCTTGTTGTTCTTGTTGTTCTTGTTGTTCTTGTTGTTGTTCTTGTTGTTGTTCGTGTTGTTCTTGTTTGTGTTCTTGTTTTTGTTGTTCTTGTTGTTGTTGTTGTTCTTCCTATTCTTGTTCTTGTTGTTCTTGTTGTTCTCGTTGTTCTCGTTGTTCTCGTTGCTCTCGTTGTTCTCGTTGTTCTTGTTGTTCTTGCTGTTCTTGTTCTTGTTGTTCTTGTTGTTCTTGTTGTTCTCGTTGTTCTTGTTGTTCTTGTTGTTTTTGTTGATCTTGTTGTTCTTGTTGTTCTTGTTGTTCTTCTTGTTGTTGTTCTAGTTGACCTTGTTGTTGTTGTTCTGGTTGTTCTTGTTGTTTTTGTTGTTCCTGTTGTTCTTGTTGTTCTTGTTGTTCTTGCTGTTCATGTTGTCTTGTTGTCCTTGTTGTTCTAGTTGTTCTTGTTGTTCTTGTTGTTCTTGTTGTTCTTGTTGTTGTTGTTCTAGTTGTTCTTGTTGTTGTTGTTCTGGTTGTTCTTGTTGTTCTTGTTGTTCTTGTTGTTCTTGTTGTTCCGGTTGTTGATGTTGTTGTTCTTGTTGTTGTTGTTGTTCTTATTTTTGTTGTTTTTCTTGCTGTTCTTGTTCTTGTTGTTCTTGTTGTTCTTGTTGTTCTTGTTGTTCTTGTTGTTCTTGTTGCTCTTGTTGCCCTTGTTGATCTTGTTGTTCTTGTTGTTCTTGTCGTTCTTGTTGCTCTTGTTGCTTTTGTTGCTCTTGTTGCTGTTGTTGTTCTTGTTGTTCTGGTTGTTGATGTTCTTGTTGTTCATGTTGTTGTTGTTCTTGATGTTCTTGTTGTTCTTGTTGTTCTTTTTGTTCTGGGTGTTCTTGGTGTTCTTGTTGTTCTTGTTGTTCTAGTTGTTGTTGTTGTTGTTGTTGTTGTTGTTCTTGTTGTTGTTCTCGTTGTTCCCGTTGTTCTCGTTGTTCTCGTTGTTCTTGTTGTTCTTTTTGCTCTTGTTGTTCTTGATGTCCTTGTTGTTGTTGTTGCTGTTGTTGTTCTTGTTGTTCATGTTGTTGTTGTTCTGGTTGATGTTGTTGTTCTTGTTCTTGTTTTTCTTGTTGTTCTTGTTGTTCTTGTTGCTCTTGTTGTTCTTGTTGCTCTTGTTGCTCTTGTTGTTGTTCTTGTTGTTCTTGTTGTTGTTGTTCATGCGGTTCTTGTTGTTGTTGCTCTTGCTGTTCTTGTTCTTGTTGTCCTTGTTGTTCTTTCTGTTCTTGTTGTTCTTGTTGTTGTTGTTGTTGTTCTTGCTGTTCTTGTTGTAGATGTTGTTTTTGTTGATCTTGTTGTTCTTGTTGTTCTTGTTGTTGTTCTTGCTGTTCTTGTTGTAGTTGTTGTTGCTGTCCTTGTTATTGTTGTAGTTCTTGTTGTTCTTGTTGTTCTTGTTGTTCTTGTTGTTCTTGTTGTTCTTGTTGTTCTTGTTGTTATTGTTGATCTTGTTGTTCTTGTTGTTCTTGTTGTTCTTGTTGTTCTTCTTGCTGTTCTGGTTGTTCTTGTTGTTCTCGTTGTTCTCGTTGTTCTCGTTGTTCTCGTTGTTCTCGTTGTTCTCGTTGTTCTCGTTGTTCTCGTTGTTCTCGTTGTTCTTGTTGTTCTTGTTGTTCTTGTTGTTCTTGTTGTTCTTGTTGTTCTTCTTGTTCTTGTTATTCTTTTTGTCCTTGTTGATCTTGCTGTTGTTGTTCCCAATGTTCTTGTTGTTGTTGTTCTTGTTGTTGTTGTTGTTGTTCTTGTTCTTGCTGTTCATGTTGTTGTGGTTCTGGTAGATGTTGTGGTTCTTGTTCTTGTTGTTCTTGTTGCTCTTGTTGTTCTTGTTGTTCTTGTTGTTCTTGTTGTTCTTGCTGTTGTTGTTCCTGTTGTTCTTGTTGTTGTTGTTGTTGTTGTTGTTCTTGCTGTTCTTGTTCTTGTTGCTCTTGTTGTTCTTGTTGTTCTTGTTGTTCTTGTTGTTCTTGTTGTTCTTCTTGTTCTTGTTATTCTTTTTGTCCTTGTTGTTCTTGCTGTTGTTGTTCCCAATGTTCTTGTTGTTGTTGTTCTTGTTGTTGTTGTTGTTGTTCTTGTTCTTGCTGTTCATGTTGTTGTGGTTCTGGTAGATGTTGTTGTTCTTGTTCTTGTTGTTCTTGTTGTTCTTGTTGTTCTTGTTGTTTTTGTTGATCTTGTTGTTCTTGTTGTTCTTGTTGTTCTTCTTGTTGTTGTTCTAGTTGACCTTGTTGTTGTTGTTCTGGTTGTTCTTGTTGTTCTTGTTGTTCCGGTTGTTCTTGTTGTTCTTGTTGTTCTTGCTGTTCATGTTGTCTTGTTGTCCTTGTTGTTCTAGTTGTTCTTGTTGTTCTTGTTGTTCTTGTTGTTCTTGTTGTTGTTGTTCTAGTTGTTCTTGTTGTTGTTGTTCTGGTTGTTCTTGTTGTTCTTGTTGTTCCGGTTGTTCATGTTGTTGTTCTTGTTGTTGTTGTTGTTCTTATTTTTGTTGTTTTTCTTGCTGTTCTTGTTCTTTTTGTTCTTGTTGTTCTTGTTGTTCTTGTTGTTCTTGTTGTTCTTGTTGCTCTTGTTGCCCTTGTTGATCTTGTTGTTCTTGTTGTTCTTGTCGTTCTTGTTGCTCTTGTTGCTTTTGTAGCTCTTGTTGCTGTTGTTGTTCTTGTTGTTCTGGTTGTTGATGTTCTTGTTGTTCATGTTGTTGTTCTTCTTGATGTTCTTGTTGTTCTTGTTGTTCTTTTTGTTCTGGGTGTTCTTGGTGTTCTTGTTGTTCTTGTTGTTCTAGTTGTTGTTGTTGTTGTTGTTGTTGTTGTTCTTGTTGTTGTTCTCGTTGTTCCCGTTGTTCTCGTTGTTCTCGTTGTTCTTGTTGTTCTTTTTGCTCTTGTTGTTCTTGTTGTCCTTGTTGTTGTTGTTGCTGTTGTTGTTCTTGTTGTTCATGTTGTTGTTGTTCTGGTTGATGTTGTTGTTCTTGTTCTTGTTTTTCTTGTTGTTCTTGTTGTTCTTGTTGCTCTTGTTGTTCTTGTTGCTCTTGTTGCTCTTGTTGTTGTTCTTGTTGTTCTTGTTGTTGTTGTTCATGCGGTTCTTGTTGTTGTTGCTCTTGCTGTTCTTGTTCTTGTTGTCCTTGTTGTTCTTTCTGTTCTTGTTGTTCTTGTTGTTGTTGTTGTTGTTCTTGCTGTTCTTGTTGTAGATGTTGTTTTTGTTGATCTTGTTGTTCTTGTTGTTCTTGTTGTTCTTGTTGTTGTTCTTGCTGTTCTTGTTGTAGTTGTTGTTGCTGTCCTTGTTATTGTTGTAGTTCTTGTTGTTCTTGTTGTTCTTGTTGTTCTTGTTGTTCTTGTTGTTCTTGTTGTTCTTGTTGTTATTGTTGATCTTGTTGTTCTTGTTGTTCTTGTTGTTCTTGTTGTTCTTCTTGCTGTTCTGGTTGTTCTTGTTGTTCTCGTTGTTCTCGTTGTTCTCGTTGTTCTCGTTGTTCTCGTTGTTCTCGTTGTTCTTGTTGTTCTTGTTGTTCTTGTTGTTCTTGTTGTTCTTGTTGTTCTTCTTGTTCTTGTTATTCTTTTTGTCCTTGTTGATCTTGCTGTTGTTGTTCCCAATGTTCTTGTTGTTGTTGTTCTTGTTGTTGTTGTTGTTGTTCTTGTTCTTGCTGTTCATGTTGTTGTGGTTCTGGTAGATGTTGTGGTTCTTGTTCTTGTTGTTCTTGTTGCTCTTGTTGTTCTTGTTGTTCTTGTTGTTCTTGTTGTTCTTGCTGTTGTTGTTCCTGTTGTTCTTGTTGTTGTTGTTGTTGTTGTTGTTCTTGCTGTTCTTGTTCTTGTTGCTCTTGTTGTTCTTGTTGTTCTTGTTGTTCTTGTTGTTCTTGTTGTTCTTGTTGTTCTTGTTGTTCTTGTTGTTCTTGTTGTTCTTGTTGTTCTTGTTGTTCTTGTTGTTCTTGTTGTTCTTGTTGTTCTTGTTGTTCTTGTTGTTCTTGTTGTTCTTGTTGTTCTTGTTGTTCTTGTTGTTCTTGTTGTTCTTGTTGTTCTTGTTGTTCTTGTTGTTCTTGTTGTTCTTGTTGTTCTTGTTGTTCTTGTTGTTCTTGTTGTTCTTGTTGTTGTTCTTGTTGTTGTTCGTGTTGTTCTTGTTTGTGTTCTTGTTTTTGTTGTTCTTGTTGTTGTTGTTGTTCTTCCTGTTCTTGTTCTTGTTGTTCTTGTTGTTCTCGTTGTTCTCGTTATTCTCGTTGTTCTCGTTGCTCTCGTTGTTCTCGTTGTTCTTGTTGTTCTTGCTGTTCTTGTTCTTGTTGTTCTTGTTGTTCTTGTTGTTCTTGTTGTTCTCGTTGTTCTTGTTGTTCTTGTTGTTCTTGTTGCTCTTGTTGTTCTTGTTGTTCTCGTTGTTCTCGTTGTTCTCGTTGTTCTCGTCGTTCTCGTCGTTCTCGTCGTTCTCGTTGCTCTCGTTGTTCTCGTTGTTCTCGTTGTTCTCGTTGTTCTCGTTGTTCTTGTTGTTCTTGTTGTTCTTGTTGTTCTTGTTGTTCTTGTTGTTCTTGTTGTTCTTGTTGTTCTTGTCGTTCTTGTTGTTCTTGTTGCTCTTGTTGTTCTTGTTGTTCTTGTTGTTCTTGTTGCTCTTGTTGCTCTTGTTGCTGTTGTTGTTCTTGTTGTTCTGGTTGTTGATGTTCTTGTTGTTCATGTTGTTGTTGTTCTTTTTGTTCTTGTTGATGTTGTTGTTGTTGTTGTTCTGGTAGTTGATGCTCTTGTTGTTCATGTTGGTGTTGTTCTTGATGTTCTTGTTGTTCTTGTTGTTCTTGTTGTTCTTGGTGTTCTTGTTGTTCTTGTTGTTCTAGTTGTTGTTGTTGTTCTTGTTGTTGTTCTCGTTGTTCTCGTTGTTCTCGTTGTTCTTGTTGTTCTTTTTGTTCTTGTTGTTCTTGTTGTCCTTGTTGTTGTTGTTGCTGTTGTTGTTCTTGTTGTTCATGTTGTTGTTGTTCTGGTTGATGTTGTTGTTCTTGTTCTTGTTGTTCTTGTTGTTCTTGTTGTTCTTTTGTTCTTGTTGTTCTTGTTGTTCTTGTTGTTCTTGTTGTTATTGTTGCTCTTGTTGCTCTTGTTGTTCTTGTTGTTCTTGTTGTTCTTGTTGTTCTTCTTGTTGTTGTTGTTCTTGTTGTGGTTCGTGTTGTTCTTGTTGTTCTTGTTGTGGTTCGTGTTGTTCTTGTTGTTGTTCTTGTTTTTGTTGTTCTTGTTGTTGTTGTTGTTCTTCCTGTTCTTGTTCTTGTTGTTCTTGTTGTTCTTGTTGTTCTTGTTGTTCTTGTTGTTCTTGCTGTTCTTTCTGTTCATGTTGATCTTGTTGTTCTTGTTGTTGTTGTCCTTGTTGTTCTTGTTGTTCTTGTTGTTCTTGTTGTTCTTGTTGTTCTTGTTGTTCTTGTTGTTCTTGTTGTTCTTGTTGCTCTTGTTGTTCTGGTTGTTCTTGTTGTTCTTGTTGTTCTTGTTGTTCTTGTTGTTCTTGTTGTTCTTGTTGTTCTTGTTGTTCTTGTTGTTCTTGTTCTTGTTGTTGTTGTTGTTCTTGTTTTTGTTGTTCTTGTTGTTGATGTTGTTGTTCTTGCTGTTCTGGTTCTTGTTGCTCTTGTTGTTCTTGATGTTCTTGTTGTTGTTGTTCTTGTTGCTCTTGTTGTTCTTGATGTTCTTGTTGTTGTTGTTGTTGTTCTTGTTGTTGTTGTTCTTGATGTTCTTGTTGTTCTTGCTGTTGTTGTTCCTGTTGTTCTTGTTGTTGTTGTTGTTGTTGTTGTTCTTGCTGTTCTTGTTGTTGTTGTTCTTGCTGTTCTTGTTCTTGTTGCTCTTGTTGTTCTTGTTGTTCTTGTTGTTCTTGTTGTTGTTGTTGTTCTTGTTGCTCTTGTAGTTTTTGCTGTTCATGTTGTTCTTGTTGTTCTTCTTGTTGTTGTTCTAGTTGTCCTTGTTGTTGTTGTTGTCCTTGTTGTTCTTGTTGTTGTTGTCCTTGTTGTTCTTGTTGTGCTTGTTGTTCTTGTTGATCTTGTTGTTCTTGTTGCTCTTGTTGCTCTTGTTGTTCTTGTTGTTCTTGTTGTTTTTGCTGTTCATGTTGTTCTTGTTGTTCTTCTTGTTGTTGTTCTAGTTGTCCTTGTTGTTGTTGTTGTCCTTGTTGTTCTTGTTGTTGTTGTCCTTGTTGTTCTTGCTGTTCTTGTTGTTCTTGTTGTTCTTGTTGTTCTTGTTGTTTTTGCTGTTCATGTTGTTCTTGTTGTTCTTCTTGTTGTTGTTCTAGTTGTCCTTGTTGTTGTTGTTGTCCTTGTTGTTCTTGTTGTTGTTGTCCTTGTTGTTCTTGTTGTGCTTGTTGTTCTTGTTGATCTTGTTGTTCTTGTTGCTCTTGTTGCTCTTGTTGTTCTTGTTGCTCTTGTTGTTCTTGTTGTGCTTGTTGTTCTTGTTGATCTTGTTGTTCTTGTTGCTCTTGTTGCTCTTGTTGTTCTTGTTGCTCTTGTTGTTCTTGTTGCTCTTGTTGTTCTTGTTGTTGTTCTTGTTGTTCTTGTTTTTGTTGTTCTTGTTGTTGTTGTTCTTGTCGTTGTGGTTCTTGTTGTTCTTGTTGTTGTTGTTGTTGTTCTTGTTGTTCTTGTTGTTGTTGTTCATGTGGTTCTTGTTGTTGTTGCTCTTGCTGTTCTTGTTCTTGTTGTCCTTGTTGTTCTTTCTGTTCTTGTTGTTCTTCTTGTTGTTGTTGTTCTTGCTGTTCTTGTTGTAGTTGTTGTTTTTGTTGATCTTGTTGTTCTTGTTGTTCTTGTTGTTGTTCTTGTTGTTGTTGTTGTTCTTGCTGTTCTTGTTGTAGTTGCAGTTGTTGTCCTTGTTATTGTTGTAGTTCTTGTTGTTCTTGTTGATCTTGTTGTTCTTGTTGTTCTTGTTGTTCTTGTTGTTCTTGTTGTTCTTGTTGTTCTTGTTGTTCTTGTTGTTCTTTTTGTTCTTGTTGTTCTTGTTGTTCTTGTTGTTCTTGTTGTTCTTGTTGTTCTTGTTGTTCTTGTTGTTCTTGTTGATCTTGTTGTTCTTGTTGTTTTTGTTGATCTTGTTGTTCTTGTTGTTCTTGTTTTTCTTCTTGTTGTTGTTCTAGTTGACCTTGTTGTTGTTGTTCTGGTTGTTCTTGTTGTTCTTGTTGTTCCGGTTGTTCTTGTTGTTCTTGTTGTTCTTGCTGTTCATGTTGTCTTGTTGTCCTTGTTGTTCTAGTTGTTCTTGTTGTTCTTGTTGTTCTTGTTGTTCTTGTTGTTGTTGTTCTAGTTGTTCTTGTTGTTGTTGTTCTGGTTGTTCTTGTTGTTCTTGTTGTTCCGGTTGTTCATGTTGTTGTTCTTGTTGTTGTTGTTGTTCTTATTTTTGTTGTTGTTTTTGTTGTTTTTCTTGCTGTTCTTGTTCTTGTTGTTCTTGTTGTTCTTGTTGTTCTTGTTGTTCTTGTTGTTCTTGTCGTTCTTGTTGCTCTTGTTGCTTTTGTTGCTCTTGTTGCTGTTGTTGTTCTTGTTGTTCTGGTTGTTGATGTTCTTGTTGTTCATGTTCTTGTTGTTCTTGATGTTCTTGTTGTTCTTGTTGTTCTTGTTGTTCTTTTTGTTCTGGGTGTTCTTGGTGTTCTTGTTGTTCTTGTTGTTCTAGTTGTTGTTGTTGTTGTTGTTGTTGTTGTTGTTGTTGTTCTTGTTGTTGTTCTCGTTGTTCCCGTTGTTCTCGTTGTTCTCGTTGTTCTTGTTGTTCTTTTTGCTCTTGTTGTTCTTGTTGTCCTTGTTGTTGTTGTTGCTGTTGTTGTTCTTGTTGTTCATGTTGTTGTTGTTCTGGTTGATGTTGTTGTTCTTGTTCTTGTTTTTCTTGTTGTTCTTGTTGTTCTTGTTGCTCTTGTTGTTCTTGTTGCTCTTGTTGTTCTTGTTGTTGTTCTTGTTGTTCTTGTTGTTGTTGTTCATGCGGATCTTGTTGTTGTTGCTCTTGCTGTTCTTGTTCTTGTTGTCCTTGTTGTTCTTTCTGTTCTTGTTGTTCTTGTTGTTGTTGTTGTTCTTGCTGTTCTTGTTGTAGATGTTGTTTTTGTTGATCTTGTTGTTCTTGTTGTTCTTGTTGTTGTTCTTGTTGTTGTTCTTGCTGTTATTGTTGTAGTTCTTGTTGTTCTTGTTGTTCTTGTTGTTCTTGTTGTTCTTGTTGTTCTTGTTGTTATTGTTGATCTTGTTGTTCTTGTTGTTCTTGTTGTTCTTGTTGTTCTTCTTGCTGTTCTGGTTGTTCTTGTTGTTCTCGTTGTTCTCGTTGTTCTCGTTGTTCTCGTTGTTCTCGTTGTTCTCGTTGTTCTTGTTGTTCTTGTTGTTCTTGTTGTTCTTGTTGTTCTTGTTGTTCTTCTTGTTCTTGTTATTCTTTTTGTCCTTGTTGTTCTTGCTGTTGTTGTTCCCAATGTTCTTGTTGTTGTTGTTCTTGTTGTTGTTGTTGTTGTTCTTGTTATTGCTGTTCATGTTGTTGTGGTTCTGGTAGATGTTGTTGTTCTTGTTCTTGTTGTTCTTGTTGTTCTTGTTGTTCTTGTTGTTCTTGTTGTTCTTGTTGTTTTTGTTGATCTTGTTGTTCTTGTTGTTCTTGTTGTTCTTCTTGTTGTTGTTCTAGTTGACCTTGTTGTTGTTGTTCTGGTTGTTCTTGTTGTTCTTGTTGTTCCTGTTGTTCTTGTTGTTCTTGTTGTTCTTGCTGTTCATGTTTTCTTGTTGTCCTTGTTGTTCTAGTTGTTCTTGTTGTTCTTGTTGTTCTTGTTGTTCTTGTTGTTGTTGTTCTAGTTGTTCTTGTTGTTGTTGTTCTGGTTGTTCTTGTTGTTCTTGTTGTTCCGGTTGTTCATGTTGTTGTTCTTGTTGTTGTTGTTGTTCTTATTTTTGTCGTTTTTCTTGCTGTTCTTGTTCTTGTTGTTCTTGTTGTTCTTGTTGTTCTTGTTGCTCTTGTTGCTCTTGTTGCCCTTGTTGATCTTGTTGTTCTTGTTGTTCTTGTCGTTCTTGTTGCTCTTGTTGCTTTTGTTGCTCTTGTTGCTGTTGTTGTTCTTGTTGTTCTGGTTGTTGATGTTCTTGTTGTTCATGTTGTTGTTGTTCTTGATGTTCTTGTTGTTCTTGTTGTTCTTTTTGTTCTGGGTGTTCTTGGTGTTCTTGTTGTTCTTGTTGTTCTAGTTGTTGTTGTTGTTGTTGTTGTTGTTCTTGTTGTTGTTCTCGTTGTTCCCGTTGTTCTCGTTGTTCTCGTTGTTCTTGTTGTTCTTTTTGCTCTTGTTGTTCTTGTTGTCCTTGTTGTTGTTGTTGCTGTTGTTGTTCTTGTTGTTCATGTTGTTGTTGTTCTGGTTGATGTTGTTGTTCTTGTTCTTGTTTTTCTTGTTGTTCTTGTTGTTCTTGTTGCTCTTGTTGTTCTTGTTGCTCTTGTTGCTCTTGTTGTTGTTCTTGTTGTTCTTGTTGTTGTTGTTCATGCGGTTCTTGTTGTTGTTGCTCTTGCTGTTCTTGTTCTTGTTGTCCTTGTTGTTCTTTCTGTTCTTGTTGTTCTTGTTGTTGTTGTTGTTGTTCTTGCTGTTCTTGTTGTAGATGTTGTTTTTGTTGATCTTGTTGTTCTTGTTGTTCTTGTTGTTCTTGTTGTTGTTCTTGCTGTTCTTGTTGTAGTTGTTGTTGCTGTCCTTGTTATTGTTGTAGTTCTTGTTGTTCTTGTTGTTCTTGTTGTTCTTGTTGTTCTTGTTGTTCTTGTTGTTCTTGTTGTTATTGTTGATCTTGTTGTTCTTGTTGTTCTTGTTGTTCTTGTTGTTCTTCTTGCTGTTCTGGTTGTTCTTGTTGTTCTCGTTGTTCTCGTTGTTCTCGTTGTTCTCGTTGTTCTCGTTGTTCTCGTTGTTCTCGTTGTTCTCGTTGTTCTTGTTGTTCTTGTTGTTCTTGTTGTTCTTGTTGTTCTTGTTGTTCTTCTTGTTCTTGTTATTCTTTTTGTCCTTGTTGATCTTGCTGTTGTTGTTCCCAATGTTCTTGTTGTTGTTGTTGTTGTTCTTGTTCTTGCTGTTCATGTTGTTGTGGTTCTGGTAGATGTTGTGGTTCTTGTTCTTGTTGTTCTTGTTGCTCTTGTTGTTCTTGTTGTTCTTGTTGTTCTTGTTGTTCTTGCTGTTGTTGTTCCTGTTGTTCTTGTTGTTGTTGTTGTTGTTGTTGTTCTTGCTGTTCTTGTTCTTGTTGCTCTTGTTGTTCTTGTTGTTCTTGTTGTTCTTGTTGTTCTTGTTGTTCTTCTTGTTCTTGTTATTCTTTTTGTCCTTGTTGTTCTTGCTGTTGTTGTTCTTGTTGTTGTTGTTGTTGTTCTTGTTCTTGCTGTTCATGTTGTTGTGGTTCTGGTAGATGTTGTTGTTCTTGTTCTTGTTGTTCTTGTTGTTCTTGTTGTTCTTGTTGTTCTTGTTGTTCTTGTTGTTCTTGTTGTTCTTGTTGTTTTTGTTGATCTTGTTGTTCTTGTTGTTCTTGTTGTTCTTCTTGTTGTTGTTCTAGTTGACCTTGTTGTTGTTGTTCTGGTTGTTCTTGTTGTTCTTGTTGTTCCGGTTGTTCTTGTTGTTCTTGTTGTTCTTGCTGTTCATGTTGTCTTGTTGTCCTTGTTGTTCTAGTTGTTCTTGTTGTTCTTGTTGTTCTTGTTGTTCTTGTTGTTGTTGTTCTAGTTGTTCTTGTTGTTGTTGTTCTGGTTGTTCTTGTTGTTCTTGTTGTTCCGGTTGTTCATGTTGTTGTTCTTGTTGTTATTGTTGTTCTTATTTTTGTTGTTTTTCTTGCTGTTCTTGTTCTTGTTGTTCTTGTTGTTCTTGTTGTTCTTGTTGCTCTTGTTGCTCTTGTTGCCCTTGTTGATCTTGTTGTTCTTGTTGTTCTTGTTGTTTTTGTTGATCTTGTTGTTCTTGTTGTTCTTGTTGTTCTTCTTGTTGTTGTTCTAGTTGACCTTGTTGTTGTTGTTCTGGTTGTTCTTGTTGTTCTTGTTGTTCCGGTTGTTCTTGTTGTTCTTGTTGTTCTTGTTGTTCTTGTTGTTCTTGTTGTTGTTGTTCTAGTTGTTCTTGTTGTTGTTGTTCTGGTTGTTCTTGTTGTTCTTGTTGTTCCGGTTGTTCATGTTGTTGTTCTTGTTGTTGTTGTTGTTCTTATTTTTGTTGTTTTTCTTGCTGTTCTTGTTCTTGTTGTTCTTGTTGTTCTTGTTGTTCTTGTTGTTCTTGTTGCTCTTGTTGCCCTTGTTGATCTTGTTGTTCTGGTTGTTCTTGTCGTTCTTGTTGCTCTTGTTGCTTTTGTTGCTCTTGTTGCTGTTGTTGTTCTTGTTGTTCTGGTTGTTGATGTTCTTGTTGTTCATGTTGTTGTTGTTCTTGATGTTCTTGTTGTTCTTGTTGTTCTTTTTGTTCTGGGTGTTCTTGGTGTTCTTGTTGTTCTTGTTGTTCTAGTTGTTGTTGTTGTTGTTGTTGTTGTTGTTCTTGTTGTTGTTCTCGTTGTTCCCGTTGTTCTCGTTGTTCTCGTTGTTCTTGTTGTTCTTTTTGCTCTTGTTGTTCTTGTTGTCCTTGTTGTTGTTGTTGCTGTTGTTGTTCTTGTTGTTCATGTTGTTGTTGTTCTGGTTGATGTTGTTGTTCTTGTTCTTGTTTTTCTTGTTGTTCTTGTTGTTCTTGTTGCTCTTGTTGTTCTTGTTGCTCTTGTTGCTCTTGTTGTTGTTCTTGTTGTTCTTGTTGTTGTTGTTCATGCGGTTCTTGTTGTTGTTGCTCTTGCTGTTCTTGTTCTTGTTGTCCTTGTTGTTCTTTCTGTTCTTGTTGTTCTTGTTGTTGTTGTTGTTGTTCTTGCTGTTCTTGTTGTAGATGTTGTTTTTGTTGATCTTGTTGTTCTTGTTGTTCTCGTTGTTCTCGTTGTTCTCGTTGTTCTCGTTGTTCTCGTTGTTCTCGTTGTTCTCGTTGTTCTCGTTGTTCTTGTTGTTCTTGTTGTTCTTGTTGTTCTTGTTGTTCTTGTTGTTCTTCTTGTTCTTGTTATTCTTTTTGTCCTTGTTGATCTTGCTGTTGTTGTTCCCAATGTTCTTGTTGTTGTTGTTCTTGTTGTTGTTGTTGTTGTTCTTGTTCTTGCTGTTCATGTTGTTGTGGTTCTGGTAGATGTTGTGGTTCTTGTTCTTGTGGTTCTTGTTGCTCTTGTTGTTCTTGTTGTTCTTGTTGTTCTTGTTGTTCTTGCTGTTGTTGTTCCTGTTGTTCTTGTTGTTGTTATTGTTGTTGTTGTTGTTCTTGCTGTTCTTGTTCTTGTTGCTCTTGTTGTTCTTGTTGTTCTTGTTGTTCTTGTTGTTCTTGTTGTTCTTGTTGTTCTTGTTGTTCTTGTTGTTCTTGTTGTTCTTGTTGTTCTTGTTGTTCTTGTTGTTCTTGTTGTTCTTGTTGTTCTTGTTGTTCTTGTTGTTCTTGTTGTTCTTGTTGTTCTTGTTGTTCTTGTTGTTCTTGTTGTTCTTGTTGTTCTTGTTGTTCTTGTTGTTCTTGTTGTTGTTCTTGTTGTTGTTCGTGTTGTTCTTGTTTGTGTTCTTGTTTTTGTTGTTCTTGTTGTTGTTGTTGTTCTTCCTGTTCTTGTTCTTGTTGTTCTTGTTGTTCTCGTTGTTCTCGTTGTTCTCGTTGTTCTCGTTGCTCTCGTTGTTCTCGTTGTTCTTGTTGTTCTTGCTGTTCTTGTTCTTGTTGTTCTTGTTGTTCTTGTTGTTCTTGTTGTTCTCGTTGTTCTTGTTGTTCTTGTTGTTCTTGTTGCTCTTGTTGTTCTTGTTGTTCTCGTTGTTCTCGTTGTTCTCGTTGTTCTCGTCGTTCTCGTCGTTCTCGTCGTTCTCGTTGTTCTCGTTGTTCTCGTTGTTCTCGTTGTTCTCGTTGTTCTCGTTGTTCTTGTTGTTCTTGTTGTTCTTGTTGTTCTTGTTGTTCTTGTTGTTCTTGTTGTTCTTGTTGTTCTTGTTGTTCTTGTTGTTCTTGTTGTTCTTGTTGTTCTTGTTGCTCTTGTTGTTCTTGTTGTTCTTGTTGTTCTTGTTGCTCTTGTTGCTCTTGTTGCTGTTGTTGTTCTTGTTGTTCTGGTTGTTGATGTTCTTGTTGTTCATGTTGTTGTTGTTCTTTTTGTTCTTGTTGATGTTGTTGTTGTTGTTGTTCTGGTAGTTGATGCTCTTGTTGTTCATGTTGGTGTTGTTCTTGATGTTCTTGTTGTTCTTGTTGTTCTTGTTGTTCTTGGTGTTCTTGTTGTTCTTGTTGTTCTAGTTGTTGTTGTTGTTCTTGTTGTTGTTCTCGTTGTTCTCGTTGTTCTCGTTGTTCTTGTTGTTCTTTTTGTTCTTGTTGTTCTTGTTGTCCTTGTTGTTGTTGTTGCTGTTGTTGTTCTTGTTGTTCATGTTGTTGTTGTTCTGGTTGATGTTGTTGTTCTTGTTCTTGTTGTTCTTGTTGTTCTTGTTGTTCTTTTGTTCTTGTTGTTCTTGTTGTTCTTGTTGTTCTTGTTGTTATTGTTGCTCTTGTTGCTCTTGTTGTTCTTGTTGTTCTTGTTGTTCTTGTTGTTCTTCTTGTTGTTGTTGTTCTTGTTGTGGTTCGTGTTGTTCTTGTTGTTCTTGTTGTGGTTCGTGTTGTTCTTGTTGTTGTTCTTGTTGTTGTTGTTGTTCTTCCTGTTCTTGTTCTTGTTGTTCTTGTTGTTCTTGTTGTTCTTGTTGTTCTTGCTGTTCTTTCTGTTCATGTTGATCTTGTTGTTCTTGTTGTTGTTGTCCTTGTTGTTCTTGTTGTTCTTGTTGTTCTTGTTGTTCTTGTTGTTCTTGTTGTTCTTGTTGTTCTTGTTGTTCTTGTTGCTCTTGTTGTTCTGGTTGTTCTTGTTGTTCTTGTTGTTCTTGTTGTTCTTGTTGTTCTTGTTGTTCTTGTTGTTCTTGTTCTTGTTGTTGTTGTTGTTCTTGTTTTTGTTGTTCTTGTTGTTGATGTTGTTGTTCTTGCTGTTCTGGTTCTTGTTGCTCTTGTTGTTCTTGATGTTCTTGTTGTTGTTGTTCTTGTTGCTCTTGTTGTTCTTGATGTTCTTGTTGTTGTTGTTGTTGTTCTTGTTGTTGTTGTTCTTGATGTTCTTGTTGTTCTTGCTGTTGTTGTTCCTGTTGTTCTTGTTGTTGTTGTTGTTGTTGTTGTTCTTGCTGTTCTTGTTGTTGTTGTTCTTGCTGTTCTTGTTCTTGTTGCTCTTGTTGTTCTTGTTGTTCTTGTTGTTCTTGTTGTTGTTGTTGTTCTTGTTGCTCTTGTTGTTTTTGCTGTTCATGTTGTTCTTGTTGTTCTTCTTGTTGTTGTTCTAGTTGTCCTTGTTGTTGTTGTTGTCCTTGTTGTTCTTGTTGTTGTTGTCCTTGTTGTTCTTGTTGTGCTTGTTGTTCTTGTTGATCTTGTTGTTCTTGTTGCTCTTGTTGCTCTTGTTGTTCTTGTTGTTCTTGTTGTTTTTGCTGTTCATGTTGTTCTTGTTGTTCTTCTTGTTGTTGTTCTAGTTGTCCTTGTTGTTGTTGTTGTCCTTGTTGTTCTTGTTGTTGTTGTCCTTGTTGTTCTTGTTGTGCTTGTTGTTCTTGTTGATCTTGTTGTTCTTGTTGCTCTTGTTGCTCTTGTTGTTCTTGTTGTTCTTGTTGTTGTTGTTGTTCTTCCTGTTCTTGTTCTTGTTGTTCTTGTTGTTCTTGTTGTTCTTGTTGTTCTTGTTGTTCTTGTTGTTCTTGTTGTTCTTGTTGTTCTTGTTGTTTTTGCTGTTCATGTTGTTCTTGTTGTTCTTCTTGTTGTTGTTCTAGTTGTCCTTGTTGTTGTTGTTGTCCTTGTTGTTCTTGTTGTTGTTGTCCTTGTTGTTCTTGTTGTGCTTGTTGTTCTTGTTGATCTTGTTGTTCTTGTTGCTCTTGTTGCTCTTGTTGTTCTTGTTGCTCTTGTTGTTCTTGTTGCTCTTGTTGTTCTTGTTGTTGTTCTTGTTGTTCTTGTTTTTGTTGTTCTTGTTGTTGTTGTTCTTGTCGTTGTGGTTCTTGTTGTTCTTGTTGTTGTTGTTGTTGATCTTGTTGTTCTTGTTGTTGTTGTTCATGTGGTTCTTGTTGTTGTTGCTCTTGCTGTTCTTGTTCTTGTTGTCCTTGTTGTTCTTTCTGTTCTTGTTGTTCTTCTTGTTGTTGTTGTTCTTGCTGTTCTTGTTGTAGTTGTTGTTTTTGTTGATCTTGTTGTTCTTGTTGTTCTTGTTGTTGTTCTTGTTGTTGTTGTTGTTCTTGCTGTTCTTGTTGTAGTTGCAGTTGTTGTCCTTGTTATTGTTGTAGTTCTTGTTGTTCTTGTTGATCTTGTTGTTCTTGTTGTTCTTGTTGTTCTTGTTGTTCTTGTTGTTCTTGTTGTTCTTGTTGTTCTTGTTGTTCTTGTTGTTCTTGTTGTTCTTTTTGTTATTGTTGTTCTTGTTGTTCTTGTTGTTCTTGTTGTTCTTGTTGTTCTTGTTGTTCTTGTTGATCTTGTTGTTCTTGTTGTTTTTGTTGATCTTGTTGTTCTTGTTGTTCTTGTTTTTCTTCTTGTTGTTGTTCTAGTTGACCTTGTTGTTGTTGTTCTGGTTGTTCTTGTTGTTCTTGTTGTTCCGGTTGTTCTTGTTGTTCTTGTTGTTCTTGCTGTTCATGTTGTCTTGTTGTCCTTGTTGTTCTAGTTGTTCTTGTTGTTCTTGTTGTTCTTGTTGTTCTTGTTGTTGTTGTTCTAGTTGTTCTTGTTGTTGTTGTTCTGGTTGTTCTTGTTGTTCTTGTTGTTCCGGTTGTTCATGTTGTTGTTCTTGTTGTTGTTGTTGTTCTTATTTTTGTTGTTGTTTTTGTTGTTTTTCTTGCTGTTCTTGTTCTTGTTGTTCTTGTTGTTCTTGTTGTTCTTGTTGTTCTTGTCGTTCTTGTTGCTCTTGTTGCTTTTGTTGCTCTTGTTGCTGTTGTTGTTCTTGTTGTTCTGGTTGTTGATGTTCTTGTTGTTCATGTTCTTGTTGTTCTTGATGTTCTTGTTGTTCTTGTTGTTCTTGTTGTTCTTTTTGTTCTGGGTGTTCTTGGTGTTCTTGTTGTTCTTGTTGTTCTAGTTGTTGTTGTTGTTGTTGTTGTTGTTGTTGTTCTTGTTGTTGTTCTCGTTGTTCTCGTTGTTCTTGTTGTTCTTTTTGCTCTTGTTGTTCTTGTTGTCCTTGTTGTTGTTGTTGCTGTTGTTGTTCTTGTTGTTCATGTTGTTGTTGTTCTGGTTGATGTTGTTGTTCTTGTTCTTGTTTTTCTTGTTGTTCTTGTTGTTCTTGTTGCTCTTGTTGTTCTTGTTGCTCTTGTTGTTCTTGTTGTTGTTCTTGTTGTTCTTGTTGTTGTTGTTCATGCGGATCTTGTTGTTGTTGCTCTTGCTGTTCTTGTTCTTGTTGTCCTTGTTGTTCTTTCTGTTCTTGTTGTTCTTGTTGTTGTTGTTGTTCTTGCTGTTCTTGTTGTAGATGTTGTTTTTGTTGATCTTGTTGTTCTTGTTGTTCTTGTTGTTGTTCTTGTTGTTGTTCTTGTTGTTCTTGTTGTTGTTCTTGCTGTTCTTGTTGTAGTTGTTGTTGCTGTCCTTGTTATTGTTGTAGTTCTTGTTGTTCTTGTTGTTCTTGTTGTTCTTGTTGTTCTTGTTGTTATTGTTGATCTTGTTGTTCTTGTTGTTCTTGTTGTTCTTGTTGTTCTTCTTGCTGTTCTGGTTGTTCTTGTTGTTCTCGTTGTTCTCGTTGTTCTCGTTGTTCTCGTTGTTCTCGTTGTTCTCGTTGTTCTTGTTGTTCTTGTTGTTCTTGTTGTTCTTGTTGTTCTTGTTGTTCTTGTTGTTCTTCTTGTTCTTGTTATTCTTTTTGTCCTTGTTGTTCTTGCTGTTGTTGTTCCCAATGTTCTTGTTGTTGTTGTTCTTGTTGTTGTTGTTGTTGTTCTTGTTATTGCTGTTCATGTTGTTGTGGTTCTGGTAGATGTTGTTGTTCTTGTTCTTGTTGTTCTTGTTGTTCTTGTTGTTCTTGTTGTTCTTGTTGTTCTTGTTGTTCTTGTTGTTTTTGTTGATCTTGTTGTTCTTGTTGTTCTTGTTGTTCTTCTTGTTGTTGTTCTAGTTGACCTTGTTGTTGTTGTTCTGGTTGTTCTTGTTGTTCTTGTTGTTCCTGTTGTTCTTGTTGTTCTTGTTGTTCTTGCTGTTCATGTTTTCTTGTTGTCCTTGTTGTTCTAGTTGTTCTTGTTGTTCTTGTTGTTCTTGTTGTTCTTGTTGTTGTTGTTCTAGTTGTTCTTGTTGTTGTTGTTCTGGTTGTTCTTGTTGTTCTTGTTGTTCCGGTTGTTCATGTTGTTGTTCTTGTTGTTGTTGTTGTTCTTATTTTTGTCGTTTTTCTTGCTGTTCTTGTTCTTGTTGTTCTTGTTGTTCTTGTTGTTCTTGTTGCTCTTGTTGCTCTTGTTGCCCTTGTTGATCTTGTTGTTCTTGTTGTTCTTGTCGTTCTTGTTGCTCTTGTTGCTTTTGTTGCTCTTGTTGCTGTTGTTGTTCTTGTTGTTCTGGTTGTTGATGTTCTTGTTGTTCATGTTGTTGTTGTTCTTGATGTTCTTGTTGTTCTTGTTGTTCTTTTTGTTCTGGGTGTTCTTGGTGTTCTTGTTGTTCTTGTTGTTCTAGTTGTTGTTGTTGTTGTTGTTGTTGTTCTTGTTGTTGTTCTCGTTGTTCCCGTTGTTCTCGTTGTTCTCGTTGTTCTTGTTGTTCTTTTTGCTCTTGTTGTTCTTGTTGTCCTTGTTGTTGTTGTTGCTGTTGTTGTTCTTGTTGTTCATGTTGTTGTTGTTCTGGTTGATGTTGTTGTTCTTGTTCTTGTTTTTCTTGTTGTTCTTGTTGTTCTTGTTGCTCTTGTTGTTCTTGTTGCTCTTGTTGCTCTTGTTGTTGTTCTTGTTGTTCTTGTTGTTGTTGTTCATGCGGTTCTTGTTGTTGTTGCTCTTGCTGTTCTTGTTCTTGTTGTCCTTGTTGTTCTTTCTGTTCTTGTTGTTCTTGTTGTTGTTGTTGTTGTTCTTGCTGTTCTTGTTGTAGATGTTGTTTTTGTTGATCTTGTTGTTCTTGTTGTTCTTGTTGTTCTTGTTGTTGTTCTTGCTGTTCTTGTTGTAGTTGTTGTTGCTGTCCTTGTTATTCTTGTAGTTCTTGTTGTTCTTGTTGTTCTTGTTGTTCTTGTTGTTCTTGTTGTTCTTGTTGTTCTTGTTGTTCTTGTTGTTCTTGTTGTTCTTGTTGTTCTTGTTGTTCTTGTTGTTATTGTTGATCTTGTTGTTCTTGTTGTTCTTGTTGTTCTTGTTGTTCTTCTTGCTGTTCTGGTTGTTCTTGTTGTTCTCGTTGTTCTCGTTGTTCTCGTTGTTCTCGTTGTTCTCGTTGTTCTCGTTGTTCTCGTTGTTCTCGTTGTTCTTGTTGTTCTTGTTGTTCTTGTTGTTCTTGTTGTTCTTGTTGTTCTTCTTGTTCTTGTTATTCTTTTTGTCCTTGTTGATCTTGCTGTTGTTGTTCCCAATGTTCTTGTTGTTGTTGTTCTTGTTGTTGTTGTTCTTGTTCTTGTTCTTGCTGTTCATGTTGTTGTGGTTCTGGTAGATGTTGTGGTTCTTGTTCTTGTTGTTCTTGTTGCTCTTGTTGTTCTTGTTGTTCTTGTTGTTCTTGTTGTTCTTGCTGTTGTTGTTCCTGTTGTTCTTGTTGTTGCTGTTGTTGTTGTTGTTCTTGCTGTTCTTGTTCTTGTTGCTCTTGTTGTTCTTGTTGTTCTTGTTGTTCTTGTTGTTCTTGTTGTTCTTCTTGTTCTTGTTATTCTTTTTGTCCTTGTTGTTCTTGCTGTTGTTGTTCTTGTTGTTGTTGTTGTTGTTCTTGTTCTTGCTGTTCATGTTGTTGTGGTTCTGGTAGATGTTGTTGTTCTTGTTCTTGTTGTTCTTGTTGTTCTTGTTGTTCTTGTTGTTCTTGTTGTTCTTGTTGTTCTTGTTGTTTTTGTTGATCTTGTTGTTCTTGTTGTTCTTGTTGTTCTTCTTGTTGTTGTTCTAGTTGACCTTGTTGTTGTTGTTCTGGTTGTTCTTGTTGTTCTTGTTGTTCCGGTTGTTCTTGTTGTTCTTGTTGTTCTTGCTGTTCATGTTGTCTTGTTGTCCTTGTTGTTCTAGTTGTTCTTGTTGTTCTTGTTGTTCTTGTTGTTCTTGTTGTTGTTGTTCTAGTTGTTCTTGTTGTTGTTGTTCTGGTTGTTCTTGTTGTTCTTGTTGTTCCGGTTGTTCATGTTGTTGTTCTTGTTGTTGTTGTTGTTCTTATTTTTGTTGTTTTTCTTGCTGTTCTTGTTCTTGTTGTTCTTGTTGTTCTTGTTGTTCTTGTTGCTCTTGTTGCTCTTGTTGCCCTTGTTGATCTTGTTGTTCTTGTTGTTCTTGTTGTTTTTGTTGATCTTGTTGTTCTTGTTGTTCTTGTTGTTTTTGTTGATCTTGTTGTTCTTGTTGTTCTTGTTGTTCTTCTTGTTGTTGTTCTAGTTGACCTTGTTGTTGTTGTTCTGGTTGTTCTTGTTGTTCTTGTTGTTCCGGTTGTTCTTGTTGTTCTTGTTGTTCTTGCTGTTCATGTTGTCTTGTTGTCCTTGTTGTTCTAGTTGTTCTTGTTGTTCTTGTTGTTCTTGTTGTTCATGTTGTTGTTGTTCTGGTTGATGTTGTTGTTCTTGTTCTTGTTTTTCTTGTTGTTCTTGTTGTTCTTGTTGCTCTTGTTGTTCTTGTTGCTCTTGTTGCTCTTGTTGTTCTTGTTGTTCATGTTGTTCTTGTCGTTCTTGTTGTTCTTGTTGTTCTTGTTGTTCTTGTTGTTCTTGCTGTTCTTGTTCTTGTTGTTCTTGCTGTTCTTGTTGTTCTTGTTGCTCTTGTTGCTGTTGTTGTTCTTGTTGTTCTGATTGTTGATGTTCTTGTTGTTCATGTTGTTGTTGTTCTTGTTGTTCTTGTTGTTGTTGTTGTTGTTCTGGTTGTTGTTGTTGTTGTTCTTGCTGTTCTTGATGTTCTTGTTGTTGTTGATGTTGTTGTTGTTCTGGTTGTTCTTGTTGTTCTTGTTGTTCCGGTTGTTCTTGTTGTTCCGGTTGTTGTTGTTGTTGTTGTTGTTCTTGTTTTTGTTGTTCTTGTTGTTGTTGTTGTTGTTGTTCTTGCTGTTCTTGTTCTTGTTGCTCTTGTTATTCTTGATGTTCTTGTTGTTGTTGTTGTTGTCCTTGTTGTTCTTGTTGTTCTTGTTGCTCTTGTTGTTCTTGTTGTTCTTGTTGTTCTTGTTGTTCTTGTTGCTCTTGTTGTTCTTGTTGTTCATGTTGTTCTTGTCGTTCTTGTTGTTCTTGTTGTTCTTGTTGTTCTTGTTGTTCTTGCTGTTCTTGTTCTTGTTGTTCTTGCTGTTCTTGTTGTTCTTGTTGTTCTTGTTGATCTTGTTGTTCTTGTTGTTCTTGTTGCTCTTGTTGCTCTTGTTGCTCTTGTTGCTCTTGTTGCTCTTGTTGCTCTTGTTGCTCTTGTTGCTGTTGTTGTTCTTGTTGTTCTGATTGTTGATGTTCTTGTTGTTCATGTTGTTGTTGTTCTTGTTGTTCTTGTTGTTCTTGTTGTTCTTCTTGTTGTTCTTCTTCTTGTTGATGTTGTTCTTGTTTATGTTATTCTTGTTGTTGTTGTTGTTCTTGTTGTTCCTGTTGTTGTTGTTGTTCTTGTTGTTCTTGTTGTTCTTGTTGTTGTTGTTCATGTAGTTCTTCTTGTTGTTGTTCTTGCTGTTCTTGTTCTTGTTGTTCTTGTTGTCCTTGCTGTTCTTGTTGTTATTGTTGTTGTTGTCCTTGTTGTTCTTGTTGTTCTTGTTGTTCTTGTTGTTCTTGTTGTTCTTGTTGTTCTTGTTGTTCTTGTTGTTGTTCGTGTTGTTCTTGTTTGTGTTCTTGTTTTTGTTGTTCTTGTTGTTGTTGTTGTTCTTCCTGTTCTTGTTCTTGTTGTTCTTGTTGTTCTCGTTGTTCTCGTTGTTCTCGTTGTTCTCGTTGTTCTCGTTGTTCTCGTTGTTCTTGTTGTTCTTGCTGTTCTTGTTCTTGTTGTTCTTGTTGTTCTTGTTGTTCTTGTTGTTCTTGTTGTTCTCGTTGTTCTTGTTGTTCTTGTTGTTCTTGTTGCTCTTGTTGTTCTTGTTGTTCTCGTTGTTCTCGTTGTTCTCGTCGTTCTCGTCGTTCTCGTCGTTCTCGTTGTTCTCGTTGTTCTCGTTGTTCTCGTTGTTCTTGTTGTTCTTGTTGTTCTTGTTGTTCTTGTTGTTCTTGTTGTTCTTGTTGTTCTTGTTGTTCTTGTTGTTCTTGTTGTTCTTGTTGCTCTTGTTGTTCTTGTTGTTCTTGTTGTTCTTGTTGTTCTTGTTGTTCTTGTTGTTCTTGTTGTTCTTGTTGTCCTTGTTGTTCTTGTTGTTCTTGTTGTTCTTGTTGTTCTTGTTGTTGTTGTTCTTGTTGTTGTTCTTGCTGTTCTTGTTCTTGTTGCTCTTGTTGTTCTTGTTGTTCTTGTTGTTCTTGTTGTTCTTGTTGTTCTTGTTGTTCTTGTTGTTCTTGTTGTTCTTGTTGTTCTTGTTGTTGTTCGTGTTGTTCTTGTTTGTGTTCTTGTTTTTGTTGTTCTTGTTGTTGTTGTTGTTCTTCCTGTTCTTGTTCTTGTTGTTCTTGTTGTTCTCGTTGTTCTCGTTGTTCTCGTTGTTCTCGTTGTTCTCGTTGTTCTCGTTGTTCTTGTTGTTCTTGCTGTTCTTGTTCTTGTTGTTCTTGTTGTTCTTGTTGTTCTTGTTGTTCTCGTTGTTCTTGTTGTTCTTGTTGTTCTTGTTGCTCTTGTTGTTCTTGTTGTTCTCGTTGTTCTCGTTGTTCTCGTCGTTCTCGTCGTTCTCGTCGTTCTCGTTGTTCTCGTTGTTCTCGTTGTTCTCGTTGTTCTTGTTGTTCTTGTTGTTCTTGTTGTTCTTGTTGTTCTTGTTGTTCTTGTTGTTCTTGTTGTTCTTGTTGTTCTTGTTGTTCTTGTTGTTCTTGTTGCTCTTGTTGTTCTTGTTGTTCTTGTTGTTCTTGTTGTTCTTGTTGTTCTTGTTGTTCTTGTTGTTCTTGTTGTCCTTGTTGTTCTTGTTGTTCTTGTTGTTCTTGTTGTTCTTGTTGTTGTTGTTCTTGTTGTTGTTCTTGCTGTTCTTGTTCTTGTTGCTCTTGTTGTTCTTGTTGTTCTTGTTGTTCTTGTTGTTCTTGTTGTTCTTGTTGTTCTTGTTGTTCTTGTTGTTCTTGTTGTTCTTGTTGTTCTTGTTGTTCTTGTTGTTCTTGTTGTTCTTGTTGTTCTTGTTGTTCTTGTTGTTCTTGTTGTTCTTGTTGTTCTTGTTGTTCTTGTTGTTCTTGTTGTTCTTGTTGTTCTTGTTGTTCTTGTTGTTCTTGTTGTTCTTGTTGTTCTTGTTGTTCTTGTTGTTCTTGTTGCTCTTGTTGTTCTTGTTGTTCTTGTTGTTCTTGTTGTTCTTGTTGTTCTTGTTGTTCTTGTTGTTGTTGTTGTTCTTGTTGTTGTTCGTGTTGTTCTTGTTGTTGTTCTTGTTTTTGTTGTTCTTGTTGTTGTTGTTGTTCTTCCTGTTCTTGTTCTTGTTGTTCTTGTTGTTCTTGTTGTTCTTGTTGTTCTTGTTGTTCTTGCTGTTCTTTCTGTTCATGTTGTTCTTGTTGTTCCTGTTGTTGTTGTTGTTCTTGTTGTTCTTGTTGTTGTTGTTCACGTAGTTCTTCTTGTTGTTGTTCTCGCTGTTCTTGTTCTTGTTGTTCTTGTTGTCCTTGCTGTTCTTGGTGTTATTGTTGTTGTTGTCCTTGTTGTTCTTGTTGTTCTTGTTGTTCTTGTTGATCTTGTTGTTCTTGTTCATCTTGTTGTTCTTGTTGTTCTTGTTGCTCTTGTTGCTCTTGTTGCTCTTGTTGCTCTTGTTGCTGTTGTTGTTCTTGTTGTTCTGATTGTTGATGTTCTTGTTGTTCATGTTGTTGTTGTTCTTGTTGTTCTTGTTGTTGTTGTTGTTGTTCTGGTTGTTGTTGTTGTTGTTCTTGCTGTTCTTGTTGTTCTTGTTGTTGTTGATGTTGTTGTTGTTCTGGTTGTTCTTGTTGTTCTTGTTGTTCCGGTTGTTCTTGTTGTTCCGGTTGTTGTTGTTGTTGTTGTTGTTCTTGTTTTTGTTGTTCTTGTTGTTGTTGTTGTTGTTGTTCTTGCTGTTCTTGTTCTTGTTGCTCTTGTTATTCTTGATGTTCTTGTTGTTGTTGTTGTTGTCCTTGTTGTTCTTGTTGTTCTTGTTGCTCTTGTTGTTCTTGTTGTTCTTGTTGTTCTTGTTGTTCTTGTTGTTCTTGTTGCTCTTGTTGTTCTTGTTGTTCATGTTGTTCTTGTCGTTCTTGTTGTTCTTGTTGTTCTTGTTGTTCTTGTTGTTCTTGCTGTTCTTGTTCTTGTTGTTCTTGCTGTTCTTGTTGTTCTTGTTGTTCTTGTTGATCTTGTTGTTCTTGTTGTTCTTGTTGCTCTTGTTGCTCTTGTTGCTCTTGTTGCTCTTGTTGCTCTTGTTGCTCTTGTTGCTCTTGTTGCTGTTGTTGTTCTTGTTGTTCTGATTGTTGATGTTCTTGTTGTTCATGTTGTTGTTGTTCTTGTTGTTCTTGTTGTTCTTGTTGTTCTTCTTGTTGTTCTTCTTCTTGTTGATGTTGTTCTTGTTTATGTTATTCTTGTTGTTGTTGTTGTTCTTGTTGTTCCTGTTGTTGTTGTTGTTCTTGTTGTTCTTGTTGTTCTTGTTGTTGTTGTTCATGTAGTTCTTCTTGTTGTTGTTCTTGCTGTTCTTGTTCTTGTTGTTCTTGTTGTCCTTGCTGTTCTTGTTGTTATTGTTGTTGTTGTCCTTGTTGTTCTTGTTGTTCTTGTTGATCTTGTTGTTCTTGTTGTTCTGGTTGGTGATGTTCTTGTTGTTCATGTTGTTGTTGTTCTTTTTGTTTTTGTTGTTGTTGTTGTTGTTGTTCTGGTTGTTGATGTTCTTGTTGTTCATGTTGTTGTTGTTCTTGATGTTCTTGTTGTTCTTGTTGATCTTGTTGTTCTTGTTGTTCTTGGTGTTCTTGTTGTTGCTGTTGTTGTTCTTGTTGTTCTTGTTGTTCTTGTTGATCTTGCTGTTCTTGTTGTTCTTGTTGCTCTTGTTGCTCTTGTTGCTCTTGTTGCTCTTGTTGCTGTTGTTGTTCTTGTTGTTCTGATTGTTGATGTTCTTGTTGTTCATGTTGTTGTTGTCCTTGTTGTTCTTGTTGTTGTTGTTGTTCTGGTTGTTGTTGTTGTTGTTGTTCTTGCTGTTCTTGTTGTTCTTGTTGTTGTTGATGTTGTTGTTGTTGTTGTTGTTGCTCTTGCTGTTCTTGTTGTTCTTGTTTTTCTTCTTGTTGTTCTTCTTGTTGTTGTTGTTGTTCTCGTTTATGTTATTCTTGTTGTTGTTGTTGTTCTTGTTGTTCCTGTTGTTGTTGTTGTTCTTGTTGTTCTTGTTGTTGTTGTTCATGTAGTTCTTCTTGTTGTTGTTCTCGCTGTTCTTGTTCTTGTTGTTCTTGTTGTCCTTGCTGTTCTTGGTGTTATTGTTGTTGTTGTCCTTGTTGTTCTTGTTGTTCTTGTTGTTCTTGTTGATCTTGTTGTTCTTGTTGTTCTTGTTGTTCTTGTTGCTCTTGTTGCTCTTGTTGCTCTTGTTGCACTTGTTGCTGTTGTTGTTCTTGTTGTTCTGGTTGTTGATGTTCTTGTTGTTCATGTTGTTGTTGTTCATGTTGTTGTTGTTCTTGTTGTTCTTGATGTTCTTGTTGTTCTTGTTGTCGTTGTTGTTCTTGTTGTTCTTGTTGCTCTTGTTGCTCTTGTTGCTCTTGTTGCTGTAGTTGTTCTTGTTGTTCTGGTTGTTGATGTTCTTGTTGTTCATGTTGTTGTTGTTCTTTTTGTTCTTGTTGTTGTTGTTGTTGTTGTTCTGGTTGTTGATGTTCTTGTTGTTCATGTTGTTGTTGTTCTTGATGTTCTTGTTGTTCTTGTTGATCTTGTTGTTCTTGTTGTTCTTGGTGTTCTTGTTGTTCTTGTTGTTCTAGTTGTTGTTGTTGTTGTTGTTCTTGTTAATCTTGTTGTTCTTGTTGCTCTTGTTGCTCTTGTTGCTCTTGTTGCTCTTGTTGCTCTTGTTGCTCTTGTTGCTGTTGTTGTTCTGGTTGTTGATGTTCTTGTTGTTCTTGTTCTTGTTGTTGTTGTTCTGGTTGTTCTTGTTGTTCTTGTTGTTCCGGTTGTTCTTGTTGTTCTTGTTGTTCTTGTTGTTCTTGTTGTTGTTGTTGTTGTTGTTCTTGCTGTTCTTGTTGTTCTTGTTGTTCTTGTTGTTCTTGTTGTTCTTGTTGTTCTTGTTGTTCTTGTTGTTCTTGTTGTTCTTGTTGTGCTTGTTGCTCTTGTTGTTCTTGTTGTTCTTGTTGCTCTTGTTGCTCTCGTTGTTCTTGTTGTTCTTGTTGTTCTTGTTGTTCTTGTTGTTCTTGTTGTTCATGTTGTTGTTGTTCTTGTTGTTGTTGTTGTTCTTGTTGTTCTTGTTGATCTTGTTGTTCTTGTTGTTCTTGTTGCTCTTGTTGCTCTTGTTGCTGTTGTTGTTCTTGTTGTTCTGATTGTTGATGTTCTTGTTGTTCATGTTGTTGTTGTTCTTGTTGTTCTTGCTGTTGTTGTTGTTGTTCTGGTTGTTGTTGTTGTTGTTCTTGCTATTCTTGTTGTTCTTGTTGTTGTTGATGTTGTTGTTGTTGTTGCTCTTGCTGTTCTTGTTGTTCTTGTTGTTCTTCTTGTTGTTCTTCTTCTTGTTGTTGTTCTTGTTTATGTTATTCTTGTTGTTGTTGTTGTTCTTGTTGTTCCTGTTGTTGTTATTGTTCTTGTTGTTCTTGTTGTTGTTGTTCATGTAGTTCTTCTTGTTGTTGTTCTTGCTGTTCTTGTTCTTGTTGTTCTTGTTGCCCTTGCTGTTCTTGTTGTTATTGTTGTTGATGTCCTTGTTGTTCTTGTTGTTCTTGTTGTTCTTGTTGATCTTGTTGTTCTTGTTGTTCTGGTTGGTGATGTTCTTGTTGTTCATGTTGTTGTTGTTCTTTTTGTTCATGTTGTTGTTGTTGTTGTTGTTCTGGTTGTTGATGTTCTTGTTGTTCATGTTGTCGTTGTTCTTGATGTTCTTGTTGTTCTTGTTGATCTTGTTGTTCTTGTTGTTCTTGGTGTTCTTGTTGTTCTAGTTGTTGTTGTCGTTGTTGTTCTTGTTGTTCTTGTTGTTCTTAGTGCTCTTCTTGCTCTTGTTGCTCTTGTTGCTCTTGTTGCTCTTGTTGCTGTTGTTGCTGTTGTTGTTCTGGTTGCTGATGTTCTTGTTGTTTATGTTGTTGTTGTTCTTTTTGTTCTTGTTGTTGTTGTTGTTGTTCTTGGTCTTGTTGTTCTTGTTGTTCTTGATGTTCTTGTTGTTCTTGTTGTTCTTGGTGTTCTTGTTGTTCTTGTTGTTCTAGTTGTTGTTGTTGTAGTTGTTGTTCTTGTTGTTGTTCTCGTTGATCTCGTTGTTCTCGTTGTTCTCGTTGTTCTTGTTGTTCTTTTTATTCTTGTTGTTCTTGTTGTCCTTGTTGTTGTTGTTGCTGTTGTTGTTCTTGTTGTTCATGTTGTTGTTGTTCTGGTTGATGTTGTTGTTCTTGTTCTTGTTTTTCTTGTTGTTCTTGTTGTTCTTGTTGTTCTTGTTGTTCTTGTTGCTCTTGTTGCTCTTGTTGTTCTTGTTGTTCTTCTTGTTCTTGTTATTCTTATTGTCCTTGTTGTTCTTGCTGTTGTTGTTCCCGTTGT
>NW_027476104.1:572500-580000 GCF_051020955.1 Megalopta genalis
TTCTTGTTCTTGTTATTCTTTTTGTCCTTGTTGTTCTTGCTGTTGTTGTTCCCAATGTTCTTGTTGTTGTTGTTCTTGTTGTTGTTGTTGTTGTTCTTGTTATTGCTGTTCATGTTGTTGTGGTTCTGGTAGATGTTGTTGTTCTTGTTCTTGTTGTTCTTGTTGTTCTTGTTGTTCTTGTTGTTTTTGTTGATCTTGTTGTTCTTGTTGTTCTTGTTGTTCTTCTTGTTGTTGTTCTAGTTGACCTTGTTGTTGTTGTTCTGGTTGTTCTTGTTGTTCTTGTTGTTCCTGTTGTTCTTGTTGTTCTTGTTGTTCTTGCTGTTCATGTTGTCTTGTTGTCCTTGTTGTTCTAGTTGTTCTTGTTGTTCTTGTTGTTCTTGTTGTTCTTGTTGTTGTTGTTCTAGTTGTTCTTGTTGTTGTTGTTCTGGTTGTTCTTGTTGTTCTTGTTGTTCCGGTTGTTCATGTTGTTGTTCTTGTTGTTGTTGTTGTTCTTATTTTTGTTGTTTTTCTTGCTGTTCTTGTTCTTGTTGTTCTTGTTGTTCTTGTTGTTCTTGTTGTTCTTGTTGCTCTTGTTGCCCTTGTTGATCTTGTTGTTCTTGTTGTTCTTGTCGTTCTTGTTGCTCTTGTTGCTTTTGTTGCTCTTGTTGCTGTTGTTGTTCTTGTTGTTCTGGTTGTTGATGTTCTTGTTGTTCATGTTGTTGTTGTTCTTGATGTTCTTGTTGTTCTTGTTGTTCTTGTTGTTCTTGCTGTTCTTGTTCTTGTTCTTGTTGTTCTTGTTGTTCTTGTTGTTCTTGTTGTTCTTGCTGTTCTTCCTGTTCATGTTGATCTTGTTGTTCTTGTTGTTGTTGTTGTTGTTGTCCTTGTTGTTCTTGTTGTTCTTGTTGTTCTTGTTGCTGTTGTAGTTCTTGTTGTTCTGGTTGTTGTTGTTCCTGTTGTTCTTGTTGTTCTTGTTGTTGTTGTTGTTGTTGTTGTTCTTGTTGTTGTTGTTCTTGTTGTTGCTGTTCTTGTTGTTGATGTTGTTCTTGTTTTTATTGTCCTTGTTGTTGTTTTTGTTCTTGCTGTTCTTGTTCTTGTTGTTCTTGTTGTTCTTGTTGTTCTTGTTGTTCTTGTTGTTCTTGCTGTTCTTGCTGTTCATGTTGTTCTTGTTGTTGTTGTTGTTGTTGTTGTTGTTGTTGTCCTTGTTGTTCTTGTTGTTCTTGTTGTTCTTGTTGTTCTTGTTGTTCTTGTTGTTCTTGTTGTTCTTGTTGTTCTTGTTGTTGTTGTTGTTGTCCTTGCTGTTCTTGTTCTTGTTGTTCTTGTGGTTCTTGTTGTTCTTGTTGTTCTTGTTGATCTTGTTGTTCTTGTGGTTCTTGTTGCTCTTGTTGCTCTTGTTGCTCTTGTTGTTCTTGTTGCTCTTGTTGCTCTTGTTGCTCTTGTTGCTGTTGTTGTTCTTGTTGTTCTGGTTGTTGATGTTCTTGTTGTTCATGTTGTTGTTGTTCTTTTTGTTCTTGTTGTTGTTGTTGTTGTTGTTGTTCTGGTTGTTGATGTTCTTGTTGTTCATGTTGTTGTTGTTCTTGATGTTCTTGTTGTTCTTGTTGATCTTGTTGCTCTTGTTGTTCTTGGTGTTCTTGTTGTTCTTGTTGTTCTAGTTGTTGTTGTTGTTGTTGTTGTTCTTGTTAATCTTGTTGTTCTTGTTGCTCTTGTTGCTCTTGTTGCTCTTGTTGCTCTTGTTGCTCTTGTTGCTCTTGTTGCTCTTGTTGCTGTTGTTGTTCTGGTTGTTGATGTTCTTGTTGTTCTTGTTCTTGTTGTTGTTGTTCTGGTTGTTCTTGTTGTTCTTGTTGTTCCGGTTGTTCTTGTTGTTGTTGTTGTTCTTGTTTTTGCTGTTCTTGTTGTTGTTGTTGTTGTTGTTCTTGCTGTTCTTGTTCTTGTTGCTCTTGTTGTTCTTGACGTTCTTGGTGTTGTTGTTGTTGTTGTTGTCCTTGTTGTTCTTGTTGTTCTTGTTGCTCTTGTTGTTCTTGTTGTTCTTGTTGTTCTTGTTGTTCTTGTTGTTCTTGTTGTTCTTGTTGTTCTTGTTGTTCTTGTTGTTCTTGTTGTTCTTGTTGTTCTTGTTGTTCTTGTTGTTCTTGTTGTTGTTGTTCATGCGGATCTTGTTGTTGTTGCTCTTGCTGTTCTTGTTCTTGTTGTCCTTGTTGTTCTTTCTGTTCTTGTTGTTCTTGTTGTTGTTGTTGTTCTTGCTGTTCTTGTTGTAGATGTTGTTTTTGTTGATCTTGTTGTTCTTGTTGTTCTTGTTGTTGTTCTTGTTGTTCTTGTTGTTGTTCTTGCTGTTCTTGTTGTAGTTGTTGTTGCTGTCCTTGTTATTGTTGTAGTTCTTGTTGTTCTTGTTGTTCTTGTTGTTCTTGTTGTTCTTGTTGTTCTTGTTGTTATTGTTGATCTTGTTGTTCTTGTTGTTCTTGTTGTTCTTGTTGTTCTTCTTGCTGTTCTGGTTGTTCTTGTTGTTCTCGTTGTTCTCGTTGTTCTCGTTGTTCTCGTTGTTCTCGTTGTTCTCGTTGTTCTCGTTGTTCTCGTTGTTCTTGTTGTTCTTGTTGTTCTTGTTGTTCTTGTTGTTCTTGTTGTTGTTCTTGTTCTTGTTATTCTTTTTGTCCTTGTTGTTCTTGCTGTTGTTGTTCCCAATGTTCTTGTTGTTGTTGTTCTTGTTGTTGTTGTTGTTGTTCTTGTTATTGCTGTTCATGTTGTTGTGGTTCTGGTAGATGTTGTTGTTCTTGTTCTTGTTGTTCTTGTTGTTCTTGTTGTTCTTGTTGTTTTTGTTGATCTTGTTGTTCTTGTTGTTCTTGTTGTTCTTCTTGTTGTTGTTCTAGTTGACCTTGTTGTTGTTGTTCTGGTTGTTCTTGTTGTTCTTGTTGTTCCTGTTGTTCTTGTTGTTCTTGTTGTTCTTGCTGTTCATGTTGTCTTGTTGTCCTTGTTGTTCTAGTTGTTCTTGTTGTTCTTGTTGTTCTTGTTGTTCTTGTTGTTGTTGTTCTAGTTGTTCTTGTTGTTGTTGTTCTGGTTGTTCTTGTTGTTCTTGTTGTTCCGGTTGTTCATGTTGTTGTTCTTGTTGTTGTTGTTGTTCTTATTTTTGTTGTTTTTCTTGCTGTTCTTGTTCTTGTTGTTCTTGTTGTTCTTGTTGTTCTTGTTGTTCTTGTTGCTCTTGTTGCCCTTGTTGATCTTGTTGTTCTTGTTGTTCTTGTCGTTCTTGTTGCTCTTGTTGCTTTTGTTGCTCTTGTTGCTGTTGTTGTTCTTGTTGTTCTGGTTGTTGATGTTCTTGTTGTTCATGTTGTTGTTGTTCTTGATGTTCTTGTTGTTCTTGTTGTTCTTTTTGTTCTGGGTGTTCTTGGTGTTCTTGTTGTTCTTGTTGTTCTAGTTGTTGTTGTTGTTGTTGTTGTTGTTGTTCTTGTTGTTGTTCTCGTTGTTCCCGTTGTTCTCGTTGTTCTCGTTGTTCTTGTTGTTCTTTTTGCTCTTGTTGTTCTTGTTGTCCTTGTTGTTGTTGTTGCTGTTGTTGTTCTTGTTGTTCATGTTGTTGTTGTTCTGGTTGATGTTGTTGTTCTTGTTCTTGTTTTTCTTGTTGTTCTTGTTGTTCTTGTTGCTCTTGTTGTTCTTGTTGCTCTTGTTGCTCTTGTTGTTGTTCTTGTTGTTCTTGTTGTTGTTGTTCATGCGGTTCTTGTTGTTGTTGCTCTTGCTGTTCTTGTTCTTGTTGTCCTTGTTGTTCTTTCTGTTCTTGTTGTTCTTGTTGTTGTTGTTGTTGTTCTTGCTGTTCTTGTTGTAGATGTTGTTTTTGTTGATCTTGTTGTTCTTGTTGTTCTTGTTGTTCTTGTTGTTGTTCTTGCTGTTCTTGTTGTAGTTGTTGTTGCTGTCCTTGTTATTGTTGTAGTTCTTGTTGTTCTTGTTGTTCTTGTTGTTCTTGTTGTTCTTGTTGTTCTTGTTGTTCTTGTTGTTCTTGTTGTTATTGTTGATCTTGTTGTTCTTGTTGTTCTTGTTGTTCTTGTTGTTCTTCTTGCTGTTCTGGTTGTTCTTGTTGTTCTCGTTGTTCTCGTTGTTCTCGTTGTTCTCGTTGTTCTCGTTGTTCTTGTTGTTCTTGTTGTTCTTGTTGTTCTTGTTGTTCTTCTTGTTCTTGTTATTCTTTTTGTCCTTGTTGATCTTGCTGTTGTTGTTCCCAATGTTCTTGTTGTTCTTGTTCTTGTTGTTGTTGTTGTTGTTCTTGTTCTTGCTGTTCATGTTGTTGTGGTTCTGGTAGATGTTGTGGTTCTTGTTCTTGTTGTTCTTGTTGCTCTTGTTGTTCTTGTTGTTCTTGTTGTTCTTGTTGTTCTTGCTGTTGTTGTTCCTGTTGTTCTTGTTGTTGTTGTTGTTGTTGTTCTTGCTGTTCTTGTTCTTGTTGCTCTTGTTGTTCTTGTTGTTCTTGTTGTTCTTGTTGTTCTTGTTGTTCTTCTTGTTCTTGTTATTCTTTTTGTCCTTGTTGTTCTTGCTGTTGTTGTTCCCAATGTTCTTGTTGTTGTTGTTCTTGTTGTTGTTGTTGTTGTTCTTGTTCTTGCTGTTCATGTTGTTGTGGTTCTGGTAGATGTTGTTGTTCTTGTTCTTGTTGTTCTTGTTGTTCTTGTTGTTCTTGTTGTTCTTGTTGTTCTTGTTGTTCTTGTTGTTTTTGTTGATCTTGTTGTTCTTGTTGTTCTTGTTGTTCTTCTTGTTGTTGTTCTAGTTGACCTTGTTGTTGTTGTTCTGGTTGTCCTTGTTGTTCTTGTTGTTCCGGTTGTTCTTGTTGTTCTTGTTGTTCTTGCTGTTCATGTTGTCTTGTTGTCCTTGTTGTTCTAGTTGTTCTTGTTGTTCTTGTTGTTCTTGTTGTTCTTGTTGTTGTTGTTCTAGTTGTTCTTGTTGTTGTTGTTCTGGTTGTTCTTGTTGTTCTTGTTGTTCCGGTTGTTCATGTTGTTGTTCTTGTTGTTGTTGTTGTTCTTATTTTTGTTGTTTTTCTTGCTGTTCTTGTTCTTGTTGTTCCTGTTGTTCTTGTTGATCTTGTTGTTCTTGTTGTTCTTGTTGCTCTTGTTGCTCTTGTTGCTCTTGTTGCTCTTGTTGCTCTTGTTGCTCTTGTTGCTCTTGTTGCTGTTGTTGTTCTTGTTGTTCTGATTGTTGATGTTCTTGTTGTTCATGTTGTTGTTGTTCTTGTTGTTCTTGTTGTTCTTGTTGTTCTTCTTGTTGTTCTTCTTCTTGTTGATGTTGTTCTTGTTTATGTTATTCTTGTTGTTGTTGTTGTTCTTGTTGTTCCTGTTGTTGTTGTTGTTCTTGTTGTTCTTGTTGTTCTTGTTGTTGTTGTTCATGTAGTTCTTCTTGTTGTTGTTCTTGCTGTTCTTGTTCTTGTTGTTCTTGTTGTCCTTGCTGTTCTTGTTGTTATTGTTGTTGTTGTCCTTGTTGTTCTTGTTGTTCTTGTTGATCTTGTTGTTCTTGTTGTTCTGGTTGGTGATGTTCTTGTTGTTCATGTTGTTGTTGTTCTTTTTGTTTTTGTTGTTGTTGTTGTTGTTGTTCTGGTTGTTGATGTTCTTGTTGTTCATGTTGTTGTTGTTCTTGATGTTCTTGTTGTTCTTGTTGATCTTGTTGTTCTTGTTGTTCTTGGTGTTCTTGTTGTTGCTGTTGTTGTTCTTGTTGTTCTTGTTGTTCTTGTTGATCTTGCTGTTCTTGTTGTTCTTGTTGCTCTTGTTGCTCTTGTTGCTCTTGTTGCTCTTGTTGCTGTTGTTGTTCTTGTTGTTCTGATTGTTGATGTTCTTGTTGTTCATGTTGTTGTTGTCCTTGTTGTTCTTGTTGTTGTTGTTGTTCTGGTTGTTGTTGTTGTTGTTCTTGCTGTTCTTGTTGTTCTTGTTGTTGTTGATGTTGTTGTTGTTGTTGTTGTTGCTCTTGCTGTTCTTGTTGTTCTTGTTTTTCTTCTTGTTGTTCTTCTTCTTGTTGTTGTTGTTCTCGTTTATGTTATTCTTGTTGTTGTTGTTGTTCTTGTTGTTCCTGTTGTTGTTGTTGTTCTTGTTGTTCTTGTTGTTGTTGTTCATGTAGTTCTTCTTGTTGTTGTTCTCGCTGTTCTTGTTCTTGTTGTTCTTGTTGTCCTTGCTGTTCTTGGTGTTATTGTTGTTGTTGTCCTTGTTGTTCTTGTTGTTCTTGTTGTTCTTGTTGATCTTGTTGTTCTTGTTGTTCTTGTTGTTCTTGTTGCTCTTGTTGCTCTTGTTGCTCTTGTTGCACTTGTTGCTGTTGTTGTTCTTGTTGTTCTGGTTGTTGATGTTCTTGTTGTTCATGTTGTTGTTGTTCATGTTGTTGTTGTTCTTGTTGTTCTTGATGTTCTTGTTGTTCTTGTTGTCGTTGTTGTTCTTGTTGTTATTGTTGCTCTTGTTGCTCTTGTTGCTCTTGTTGCTGTTGTTGTTCTTGTTGTTCTGGTTGTTGATGTTCTTGTTGTTCATGTTGTTGTTGTTCTTTTTGTTCTTGTTGTTGTTGTTGTTGTTGTTCTGGTTGTTGATGTTCTTGTTGTTCATGTTGTTGTTGTTCTTGATGTTCTTGTTGTTCTTGTTGATCTTGTTGTTCTTGTTGTTCTTGGTGTTCTTGTTGTTCTTGTTGTTCTAGTTGTTGTTGTTGTTGTTGTTCTTGTTAATCTTGTTGTTCTTGTTGCTCTTGTTGCTCTTGTTGCTCTTGTTGCTCTTGTTGCTCTTGTTGCTCTTGTTGCTGTTGTTGTTCTGGTTGTTGATGTTCTTGTTGTTCTTGTTCTTGTTGTTGTTGTTCTGGTTGTTCTTGTTGTTCTTGTTGTTCCGGTTGTTCTTGTTGTTCTTGTTGTTCTTGTTGTTCTTGTTGTTGTTGTTGTTGTTGTTCTTGCTGTTCTTGTTGTTCTTGTTGTTCTTGTTGTTCTTGTTGTTCTTGTTGTTCTTGTTGTTCTTGTTGTTCTTGTTGTTCTTGTTGTGCTTGTTGCTCTTGTTGTTCTTGTTGTTCTTGTTGCTCTTGTTGCTCTTGTTGTTCTTGTTGTTCTTGTTGTTCTTGTTGTTCTTGTTGTTCTTGTTGTTCATGTTGTTGTTGTTCTTGTTGTTCTTGTTGTTCTTGTTGTTCTTGTTGATCTTGTTGTTCTTGTTGTTCTTGTTGCTCTTGTTGCTCTTGTTGCTGTTGTTGTTCTTGTTGTTCTGATTGTTGATGTTCTTGTTGTTCATGTTGTTGTTGTTCTTGTTGTTCTTGCTGTTGTTGTTGTTGTTCTGGTTGTTGTTGTTGTTGTTCTTGCTATTCTTGTTGTTCTTGTTGTTGTTGATGTTGTTGTTGTTGTTGCTCTTGCTGTTCTTGTTGTTCTTGTTGTTCTTCTTGTTGTTCTTCTTCTTGTTGTTGTTCTTGTTTATGTTATTCTTGTTGTTGTTGTTGTTCTTGTTGTTCCTGTTGTTGTTATTGTTCTTGTTGTTCTTGTTGTTGTTGTTCATGTAGTTCTTCTTGTTGTTGTTCTTGCTGTTCTTGTTCTTGTTGTTCTTGTTGCCCTTGCTGTTCTTGTTGTTATTG
>NW_027476104.1:585000-615000 GCF_051020955.1 Megalopta genalis
GTTCTTGTTGATCTTGTTGCTCTTGTTGTTCTTGGTGTTCTTGTTGTTCTTGTTGTTCTAGTTGTTGTTGTTGTTGTTCTTGTTAATCTTGTTGTTCTTGTTGCTCTTGTTGCTCTTGTTGCTCTTGTTGCTCTTGTTGCTCTTGTTGCTCTTGTTGCTCTTGTTGCTGTTGTTGTTCTGGTTGTTGATGTTCTTGTTGTTCTTGTTCTTGTTGTTGTTGTTCTGGTTGTTCTTGTTGTTCTTGTTGTTCCGGTTGTTCTTGTTGTTGTTGTTGTTCTTGTTTTTGTTGTTCTTGTTGTTGTTGTTGTTGTTGTTCTTGCTGTTCTTGTTCTTGTTGCTCTTGTTGTTCTTGACGTTCTTGGTGTTGTTGTTGTTGTTGTTGTCCTTGTTGTTCTTGTTGTTCTTGTTGCTCTTGTTGTTCTTGTTGTTCTTGTTGTTCTTGTTGTTCTTGTTGTTCTTGTTGTTCTTGTTGTTCTTGTTGTTCTTGTTGTTCTTGTTGTTCTTGTTGTTCTTGTTGTTCTTGTTGTTCTTGTTGTTGTTGTTCATGCGGATCTTGTTGTTGTTGCTCTTGCTGTTCTTGTTCTTGTTGTCCTTGTTGTTCTTTCTGTTCTTGTTGTTCTTGTTGTTGTTGTTGTTCTTGCTGTTCTTGTTGTAGATGTTGTTTTTGTTGATCTTGTTGTTCTTGTTGTTCTTGTTGTTGTTCTTGTTGTTCTTGTTGTTGTTCTTGCTGTTCTTGTTGTAGTTGTTGTTGCTGTCCTTGTTATTGTTGTAGTTCTTGTTGTTCTTGTTGTTCTTGTTGTTCTTGTTGTTCTTGTTGTTATTGTTGATCTTGTTGTTCTTGTTGTTCTTGTTGTTCTTGTTGTTCTTCTTGCTGTTCTGGTTGTTCTTGTTGTTCTCGTTGTTCTCGTTGTTCTCGTTGTTCTCGTTGTTCTCGTTGTTCTCGTTGTTCTCGTTGTTCTCGTTGTTCTTGTTGTTCTTGTTGTTCTTGTTGTTCTTGTTGTTCTTGTTGTTGTTCTTGTTCTTGTTATTCTTTTTGTCCTTGTTGTTCTTGCTGTTGTTGTTCCCAATGTTCTTGTTGTTGTTGTTCTTGTTGTTGTTGTTGTTGTTCTTGTTATTGCTGTTCATGTTGTTGTGGTTCTGGTAGATGTTGTTGTTCTTGTTCTTGTTGTTCTTGTTGTTCTTGTTGTTCTTGTTGTTTTTGTTGATCTTGTTGTTCTTGTTGTTCTTGTTGTTCTTCTTGTTGTTGTTCTAGTTGACCTTGTTGTTGTTGTTCTGGTTGTTCTTGTTGTTCTTGTTGTTCCTGTTGTTCTTGTTGTTCTTGTTGTTCTTGCTGTTCATGTTGTCTTGTTGTCCTTGTTGTTCTAGTTGTTCTTGTTGTTCTTGTTGTTCTTGTTGTTCTTGTTGTTGTTGTTCTAGTTGTTCTTGTTGTTGTTGTTCTGGTTGTTCTTGTTGTTCTTGTTGTTCCGGTTGTTCATGTTGTTGTTCTTGTTGTTGTTGTTGTTCTTATTTTTGTTGTTTTTCTTGCTGTTCTTGATCTTGTTGTTCTTGTTGTTCTTGTTGTTCTTGTTGTTCTTGTTGCTCTTGTTGCCCTTGTTGATCTTGTTGTTCTTGTTGTTCTTGTCGTTCTTGTTGCTCTTGTTGCTTTTGTTGCTCTTGTTGCTGTTGTTGTTCTTGTTGTTCTGGTTGTTGATGTTCTTGTTGTTCATGTTGTTGTTGTTCTTGATGTTCTTGTTGTTCTTGTTGTTCTTTTTGTTCTGGGTGTTCTTGGTGTTCTTGTTGTTCTTGTTGTTCTAGTTGTTGTTGTTGTTGTTGTTGTTGTTGTTCTTGTTGTTGTTCTCGTTGTTCCCGTTGTTCTCGTTGTTCTCGTTGTTCTTGTTGTTCTTTTTGCTCTTGTTGTTCTTGTTGTCCTTGTTGTTGTTGTTGCTGTTGTTGTTCTTGTTGTTCATGTTGTTGTTGTTCTGGTTGATGTTGTTGTTCTTGTTCTTGTTTTTCTTGTTGTTCTTGTTGTTCTTGTTGCTCTTGTTGTTCTTGTTGCTCTTGTTGCTCTTGTTGTTGTTCTTGTTGTTCTTGTTGTTGTTGTTCATGCGGTTCTTGTTGTTGTTGCTCTTGCTGTTCTTGTTCTTGTTGTCCTTGTTGTTCTTTCTGTTCTTGTTGTTCTTGTTGTTCTTGTTGTTGTTCTTGCTGTTCTTGTTGTAGATGTTGTTTTTGTTGATCTTGTTGTTCTTGTTGTTCTTGTTGTTCTTGTTGTTGTTCTTGCTGTTCTTGTTGTAGTTGTTGTTGCTGTCCTTGTTATTGTTGTAGTTCTTGTTGTTCTTGTTGTTCTTGTTGTTCTTGTTGATCTTGTTGTTCTTGTTGTTCTTGTTGTTCTTGTTGTTATTGTTGATCTTGTTGTTCTTGTTGTTCTTGTTGTTCTTGTTGTTCTTCTTGCTGTTCTGGTTGTTCTTGTTGTTCTCGTTGTTCTCGTTGTTCTCGTTGTTCTCGTTGTTCTCGTTGTTCTCGTTGTTCTTGTTGTTCTTGTTGTTCTTGTTGTTCTTGTTGTTCTTGTTGTTCTTCTTGTTCTTGTTATTCTTTTTGTCCTTGTTGATCTTGCTGTTGTTGTTCCCAATGTTCTTGTTGTTCTTGTTCTTGCTGTTCATGTTGTTGTGGTTCTGGTAGATGTTGTGGTTCTTGTTCTTGTTGTTCTTGTTGCTCTTGTTGTTCTTGTTGTTCTTGTTGTTCTTGTTGTTCTTGCTGTTGTTGTTCCTGTTGTTCTTGTTGTTGTTGTTGTTGTTGTTCTTGCTGTTCTTGTTCTTGTTGCTCTTGTTGTTCTTGTTGTTCTTGTTGTTCTTGTTGTTCTTGTTGTTCTTCTTGTTCTTGTTATTCTTTTTGTCCTTGTTGTTCTTGCTGTTGTTGTTCCCAATGTTCTTGTTGTTGTTGTTCTTGTTGTTGTTGTTGTTGTTCTTGTTCTTGCTGTTCATGTTGTTGTGGTTCTGGTAGATGTTGTTGTTCTTGTTCTTGTTGTTCTTGTTGTTCTTGTTGTTCTTGTTGTTCTTGTTGTTCTTGTTGTTCTTGTTGTTTTTGTTGATCTTGTTGTTCTTGTTGTTCTTGTTGTTCTTCTTGTTGTTGTTCTAGTTGACCTTGTTGTTGTTGTTCTGGTTGTTCTTGTTGTTCTTGTTGTTCCGGTTGTTCTTGTTGTTCTTGTTGTTCTTGCTGTTCATGTTGTCTTGTTGTCCTTGTTGTTCTAGTTGTTCTTGTTGTTCTTGTTGTTCTTGTTGTTCTTGTTGTTGTTGTTCTAGTTGTTCTTGTTGTTGTTGTTCTGGTTGTTCTTGTTGTTCTTGTTGTTCCGGTTGTTCATGTTGTTGTTCTTGTTGTTGTTGTTGTTCTTATTTTTGTTGTTTTTCTTGCTGTTCTTGTTCTTGTTGTTCTTGTTGTTCTTGTTGTTCTTGTTGCTCTTGTTGCCCTTGTTGATCTTGTTGTTCTTGTTGTTCTTGTCGTTCTTGTTGCTCTTGTTGCTTTTGTTGCTCTTGTTGCTGTTGCTGTTCTTGTTGTTCTGGTTGTTGATGTTCTTGTTGTTCATGTTGTTGTTGTTCTTGATGTTCTTGTTGTTCTTGTTGTTCTTTTTGTTCTGGGTGTTCTTGGTGTTCTTGTTGTTCTTGTTGTTCTTGTTGTTCTTGCTGTTGTTGTTCCTGTTGTTCTTGTTGTTGTTGTTGTTGTTGTTCTTGCTGTTCTTGTTCTTGTTGCTCTTGTTGTTCTTGTTGTTCTTGTTGTTCTTGTTGTTGTTGTTCATGTAGTTCTTCTTGTTGTTGTTCTTGCTGTTCTTGTTCTTGTTGTTCTTGTTGTCCTTGCTGTTCTTGTTGTTATTGTTGTTGTTGTCCTTGTTGTTCTTGTTGTTCTTGTTGATCTTGTTGTTCTTGTTGTTCTGGTTGGTGATGTTCTTGTTGTTCATGTTGTTGTTGTTCTTTTTGTTTTTGTTGTTGTTGTTGTTGTTGTTCTGGTTGTTGATGTTCTTGTTGTTCATGTTGTTGTTGTTCTTGATGTTCTTGTTGTTATTGTTGATCTTGTTGTTCTTGTTGTTCTTGGTGTTCTTGTTGTTCTAGTTGTTGTTGTTGTTGTTGTTCTTGTTGTTCTTGTTGTTCTTGTTGATCTTGTTGTTCTTGTTGTTCTTGTTGCTCTTGTTGCTCTTGTTGCTCTTGTTGCTGTTGTTGTTCTTGTTGTTCTGATTGTTGATGTTCTTGTTGTTCATGTTGTTGTTGTCCTTGTTGTTCTTGTTGTTGTTGTTGTTCTGGTTGTTGTTGTTGTTGTTCTTGCTGTTCTTGTTGTTCTTGTTGTTGTTGATGTTGTTGTTGTTGTTGCTCTTGCTGTTCTTGTTGTTCTTGTTTTTCTTCTTGTTGTTCTTCTTCTTGTTGTTGTTGTTCTCGTTTATGTTATTCTTGTTGTTGTTGTTGTTCTTGTTGTTCCTGTTGTTGTTGTTGTTCTTGTTGTTCTTGTTGTTGTTGTTCATGTAGTTCTTCTTGTTGTTGTTCTCGCTGTTCTTGTTCTTGTTGTTCTTGTTGTCCTTGCTGTTCTTGGTGTTATTGTTGTTGTTGTCCTTGTTGTTCTTGTTGTTCTTGTTGTTCTTGTTGATCTTGTTGTTCTTGTTGTTCTTGTTGTTCTTGTTGCTCTTGTTGCTCTTGTTGCTCTTGTTGCACTTGTTGCTGTTGTTGTTCTTGTTGTTCTGGTTGTTGATGTTCTTGTTGTTCATGTTGTTGTTGTTCATGTTGTTGTTGTTCTTGTTGTTCTTGATGTTCTTGTTGTTCTTGTTGTCGTTGTTGTTCTTGTTGTTCTTGTTGCTCTTGTTGCTCTTGTTGCTCTTGTTGCTGTTGTTGTTCTTGTTGTTCTGGTTGTTGATGTTCTTGTTGTTCATGTTGTTGTTGTTCTTTTTGTTCTTGTTGTTGTTGTTGTTGTTGTTCTGGTTGTTGATGTTCTTGTTGTTCATGTTGTTGTTGTTCTTGATGTTCTTGTTGTTCTTGTTGATCTTGTTGTTCTTGTTGTTCTTGGTGTTCTTGTTGTTCTTGTTGTTCTAGTTGTTGTTGTTGTTGTTGTTGTTGTTCTTGTTAATCTTGTTGTTCTTGTTGCTCTTGTTGCTCTTGTTGCTCTTGTTGCTCTTGTTGCTCTTGTTGCTCTTGTTGCTCTTGTTGCTGTTGTTGTTCTGGTTGTTGATGTTCTTGTTGTTCTTGTTCTTGTTGTTGCTGTTCTGGTTGTTCTTGTTGTTCTTGTTGTTCCGGTTGTTCTTGTTGTTGTTGTTGTTCTTGTTTTTGTTGTTCTTGTTGTTGTTGTTGTTGTTCTTGCTGTTCTTGTTCTTGTTGCTCTTGTTGTTCTTGACGTTCTTGTTGTTGTTGTTGTTGTTGTCCTTGTTGTTCTTGTTGTTCTTGTTGCTCTTGTTGTTCTTGTTGTTCTTGTTGTTCTTGTTGTTCTTGTTGTTCTTGTTGTTCTTGTTGTTCTTGTTGTTCTTGTTGTTCTTGTTGTTCTTGTTGTTCTTGTTGTTCTTGTTGTTCTTGTTGTTCTTGTTGTTCTTCTTGTTCTTGTTATTCTTTTTGTCCTTGTTGTTCTTGCTGTTGTTGTTCCCAATGTTCTTGTTGTTGTTGTTCTTGTTGTTGTTGTTGTTGTTCTTGTTATTGCTGTTCATGTTGTTGTGGTTCTGGTAGATGTTGTTGTTCTTGTTCTTGTTGTTCTTGTTGTTCTTGTTGTTCTTGTTGTTCTTGTTGTTCTTGTTGTTCTTGTTGTTTTTGTTGATCTTGTTGTTCTTGTTGTTCTTGTTGTTCTTCTTGTTGTTGTTCTAGTTGACCTTGTTGTTGTTGTTCTGGTTGTTCTTGTTGTTCTTGTTGTTCCTGTTGTTCTTGTTGTTCTTGTTGTTCTTGCTGTTCATGTTGTCTTGTTGTCCTTGTTGTTCTAGTTGTTCTTGTTGTTCTTGTTGTTCTTGTTGTTCTTGTTGTTGTTGTTCTAGTTGTTCTTGTTGTTGTTGTTCTGGTTGTTCTTGTTGTTCTTGTTGTTCCGGTTGTTCATGTTGTTGTTCTTGTTGTTGTTGTTGTTCTTATTTTTGTTGTTTTTCTTGCTGTTCTTGTTCTTGTTGTTCTTGTTGTTCTTGTTGCTCTTGTTGCCCATGTTGATCTTGTTGTTCTTGTTGTTCTTGTCGTTCTTGTTGCTCTTGTTGCTTTTGTTGCTCTTGTTGCTGTTGTTGTTCTTGTTGTTCTGGTTGTTGATGTTCTTGTTGTTCATGTTGTTGTTGTTCTTGATGTTCTTGTTTTTCTTGTTGTTCTTGTTGTTCTTGTTGCTCTTGTTGTTCTTGTTGCTCTTGTTGCTCTTGTTGTTGTTCTTGTTGTTCTTGTTGTTGTTGTTCATGCGGTTCTTGTTGTTGTTGCTCTTGCTGTTCTTGTTCTTGTTGTCCTTGTTGTTCTTTCTGTTCTTGTTGTTCTTGTTGTGTTGTTGTTGTTCTTGCTGTTCTTGTTGTAGATGTTGTTTTTGTTGATCTTGTTGTTCTTGTTGTTCTTGTTGTTCTTGTTGTTGTTCTTGCTGTTCTTGTTGTAGTTGTTGTTGCTGTCCTTGTTATTGTTGTAGTTCTTGTTGTTCTTGTTGTTCTTGTTGTTCTTGTTGTTCTTGTTGTTATTGTTGATCTTGTTGTTCTTGTTGTTCTTGTTGTTCTTGTTGTTCTTCTTGCTGTTCTGGTTGTTCTTGTTGTTCTCGTTGTTCTCGTTGTTCTCGTTGTTCTCGTTGTTCTCGTTGTTCTCGTTGTTCTCGTTGTTCTCGTTGTTCTTGTTGTTCTTGTTGTTCTTGTTGTTCTTGTTGTTCTTGTTGTTCTTGTTGTTCTTCTTGTTCTTGTTATTCTTTTTGTCCTTGTTGATCTTGCTGTTGTTGTTCCCAATGTTCTTGTTGTTGTTGTTCTTGTTGTTGTTGTTGTTGTTCTTGTTCTTGCTGTTCATGTTGTTGTGGTTCTGGTAGATGTTGTGGTTCTTGTTCTTGTTGTTCTTGTTGCTCTTGTTGTTCTTGTTGTTCTTGTTGTTCTTGTTGTTCTTGCTGTTGTTGTTCCTGTTGTTCTTGTTGTTGTTGTTGTTGTTCTTGCTGTTCTTGTTCTTGTTGCTCTTGTTGTTCTTGTTGTTCTTGTTGTTCTTGTTCTTCTTGTTGTTCTTCTTGTTCTTGTTATTCTTTTTGTCCTTGTTGTTCTTGCTGTTGTTGTTCCCAATGTTCTTGTTGTTGTTGTTCTTGTTGTTGTTGTTGTTGTTCTTGTTCTTGCTGTTTATGTTGTTGTGGTTCTGGTAGATGTTGTTGTTCTTGTTCTTGTTGTTCTTGTTGTTCTTGTTGTTCTTGTTGTTCTTGTTGTTCTTGTTGTTCTTGTTGTTTTTGTTGATCTTGTTGTTCTTGTTGTTCTTGTTGTTCTTCTTGTTGTTGTTCTAGTTGACCTTGTTGTTGTTGTTCTGGTTGTTCTTGTTGTTCTTGATGTTCCGGTTGTTCTTGTTGTTCTTGTTGTTCTTGCTGTTCATGTTGTCTTGTTGTCCTTGTTGTTCTAGTTGTTCTTGTTGTTCTTGTTGTTCTTGTTGTTCTTGTTGTTGTTGTTCTAGTTGTTCTTGTTGTTGTTGTTCTGGTTGTTCTTGTTGTTCTTGTTGTTCCGGTTGTTCATGTTGTTGTTCTTGTTGTTGTTGTTGTTCTTATTTTTGTTGTTTTTCTTGCTGTTCTTGTTCTTGTTGTTCTTGTTGTTCTTGTTGTTCTTGTTGTTCTTGTTGTTCTTGTTGTTCTTGTTGCTCTTGTTGCCCTTGTTGATCTTGTTGTTCTTGTTGTTCTTGTCGTTCTTGTTGCTCTTGTTGCTTTTGTTGCTCTTGTTGCTGTTGCTGCTCTTGTTGTTCTGGTTGTTGATGTTCTTGTTGTTCATGTTGTTGTTGTTCTTGATGTTCTTGTTGTTCTTGTTGTTCTTTTTGTTCTGGGTGTTCTTGGTGTTCTTGTTGTTCTTGTTGTTCTAGTTGTTGTTGTTGTTGTTGTTGTTGTTGTTCTTGTTGTTGTTCTCGTTGTTCCCGTTGTTCTCGTTGTTCTCGTTGTTCTTGTTGTTCTTTTTGCTCTTGTTGTTCTTGTTGTCCTTGTTGTTGTTGTTGCTGTTGTTGTTCTTGTTGTTCATGTTGTTGTTGTTCTGGTTGATGTTGTTGTTCTTGTTCTTGTTTTTCTTGTTGTTCTTGTTGTTCTTGTTGCTCTTGTTGTTCTTGTTGCTCTTGTTGCTCTTGTTGTTGTTCTTTTTGTTCTTGTTGTTGTTGTTCATGCGGTTCTTGTTGTTGTTGCTCTTGCTGTTCTTGTTCTTGTTGTCCTTGTTGTTCTTTCTGTTCTTGTTGTTCTTGTTGTTGTTGTTGTTGTTCTTGCTGTTCTTGTTGTAGATGTTGTTTTTGTTGATCTTGTTGTTCTTGTTGTTCTTGTTGTTCTTGTTGTTGTTCTTGCCGTTCTTGTTGTAGTTGTTGTTGCTGTCCTTGTTATTGTTGTAGTTCTTGTTGTTCTTGTTGTTCTTGTTGTTCTTGTTGTTCTTGTTGTTCTTGTTGTTCTTGTTGTTCTTGTTGTTCTTGTTGTTCTTGTTGTTATTGTTGATCTTGTTGTTCTTGTTGTTCTTGTTGTTCTTGTTGTTCTTCTTGCTGTTCTGGTTGTTCTTGTTGTTCTCGTTGTTCTCGTTGTTCTCGTTGTTCTCGTTGTTCTCGTTGTTCTCGTTGTTCTCGTTGTTCTCGTTGTTCTTGTTGTTCTTGTTGTTCTTGTTGTTCTTGTTGTTCTTGTTGTTCTTCTTGTTCTTGTTATTCTTTTTGTCCTTGTTGATCTTGCTGTTGTTGTTCCCAATGTTCTTGTTGTTGTTGTTCTTGTTGTTGTTGTTGTTGTTCTTGTTCTTGCTGTTCATGTTGTTGTGGTTCTGGTAGATGTTGTAGTTCTTGTTCTTGTTGTTCTTGTTGCTCTTGTTGTTCTTGTTGTTCTTGTTGTTCTTGTTGTTCTTGCTGTTGTTGTTCCTGTTGTTCTTGTTGTTGTTGTTGTTGTTGTTCTTGCTGTTCTTGTTCTTGTTGCTCTTGTTGTTCTTGTTGTTCTTGTTGTTCTTGTTGTTCTTGTTGTTCTTGTTGTTCTTGTTGTTCTTGTTGTTCTTGTTGTTCTTGTTGTTCTTGTTGTTCTTGTTGTTCTTGTTGTTCTTGTTGTTCTTGTTGTTCTTGTTGTTCTTGTTGTTCTTGTTGTTCTTGTTGTTCTTGTTGTTCTTGTTGTTCTTGTTGTTGTTGTTGTTCTTGTTGTTGTTCGTGTTGTTCTTGTTTGTGTTCTTGTTTTTGTTGTTCTTGTTGTTGTTGTTGTTCTTCCTGTTCTTGTTCTTGTTGTTCTTGTTGTTCCCGTTGTTCTCGTTGTTCTCGTTGTTCTCGTTGTTCTCGTTGTTCTCGTTGTTCTTGTTGTTCTTGCTGTTCTTGTTCTTGTTGTTCTTGTTGTTCTTGTTGTTCTTGTTGTTCTTGTTGTTCTCGTTGTTCTTGTTGTTCTTGTTGTTCTTGTTGCTCTTGTTGTTCTTGTTGTTCTCGTTGTTCTCGTTGTTCTCGTCGTTCTCGTCGTTCTCGTCGTTCTCGTTGTTCTCGTTGTTCTCGTTGTTCTCGTTGTTCTCGTTGTTCTCGTTGTTCTCGTTGTTCTTGTTGTTCTTGTTGTTCTTGTTGTTCTTGTTGTCCTTGTTGTTCTTGTTGTTCTTGTTGTTCTTGTTGCTCTTGTTGTTCTTGTTGTTCTTGTTGTTCTTGTTGTTCTTGTTGTTCTTGTTGTTCTTGTTGTTCTTGTTGTCCTTGTTGTTCTTGTTGCTCTTGTTGTTCTTGTTGTTCTTGTTGTTGTTGTTGTTGTTGTTGTTCTTGCTGTTCTTGTTCTTGTTGCTCTTGTTGTTCTTGTTGTTCTTGTTGTTCTTGTTGTTCTTGTTGTTCTTGTTGTTCTTGTTGTTCTTGTTGTTCTTGTTGTTCTTGTTGTTCTTGTTGTTCTTGTTGTTCTTGTTGTTCTTGTTGTTCTTGTTGTTCTTGTTGTTCTTGTTGTTCTTGTTGTTCTTGTTGTTCTTGTTGTTCTTGTTGTTCTTGTTGTTCTTGTTGTTCTTGTTGTTCTTGTTGTTCTTGTTGTTCTTGTTGCTCTTGTTGTTCTTGTTGTTCTTGTTGTTCTTGTTGTTCTTGTTGTTCTTGTTGTTCTTGTTGTTGTTGTTGTTCTTGTTGTTGTTCGTGTTGTTCTTGTTGTTGTTCTTGTTTTTGTTGTTCTTGTTGTTGTTGTTGTTCTTCCTGTTCTTGTTCTTGTTGTTCTTGTTGTTCTTGTTGTTCTTGTTGTTCTTGTTGTTCTTGCTGTTCTTTCTGTTCATGTTGTTCTTGTTGTTCCTGTTGTTGTTGTTGTTCTTGTTGTTCTTGTTGTTGTTGTTCACGTAGTTCTTCGTGTTGTTGTTCTCGCTGTTCTTGTTCTTGTTGTTCTTGTTGTCCTTGCTGTTCTTGGTGTTATTGTTGTTGTTGTCCTTGTTGTTCTTGTTGTTCTTGTTGTTCTTGTTGATCTTGTTGTTCTTGTTGTTCTTGTTGTTCTTGTTGCTCTTGTTGCTCTTGTTGCTCTTGTTGCTCTTGTTGCTGTTGTTGTTCTTGTTGTTCTGATTGTTGATGTTCTTGTTGTTCATGTTGTTGTTGTTCTTGTTGTTCTTGTTGTTGTTGTTGTTGTTCTGGTTGTTGTTGTTGTTGTTCTTGCTGTTCTTGTTGTTCTTGTTGTTGTTGATGTTGTTGTTGTTCTGGTTGTTCTTGTTGTTCTTGTTGTTCCGGTTGTTCTTGTTGTTCCGGTTGTTGTTGTTGTTGTTGTTGTTCTTGTTTTTGTTGTTCTTGTTGTTGTTGTTGTTGTTGTTCTTGCTGTTCTTGTTCTTGTTGCTCTTGTTATTCTTGATGTTCTTGTTGTTGTTGTTGTTGTCCTTGTTGTTCTTGTTGTTCTTGTTGCTCTTGTTGTTCTTGTTGTTCTTGTTGTTCTTGTTGTTCTTGTTGCTCTTGTTGTTCTTGTTGTTCATGTTGTTCTTGTTGTTCTTGTTGTTCTTGTTGTTCTTGTTGTTCTTGTTGTTCTTGCTGTTCTTGTTCTTGTTGTTCTTGCTGTTCTTGTTGTTCTTGTTGTTCTTGTTGATCTTGTTGTTCTTGTTGTTCTTGTTGCTCTTGTTGCTCTTGTTGCTCTTGTTGCTCTTGTTGCTCTTGTTGCTGTTGTTGTTCTTGTTGTTCTGATTGTTGATGTTCTTGTTGTTCATGTTGTTGTTGTTCTTGTTGTTCTTGTTGTTCTTGTTGTTCTTGTTGTTCTTCTTGTTGTTCTTCTTCTTGTTGTTGTTGTTCTTGTTTATGTTATTCTTGTTGTTGTTGTTGTTCTTGTTGTTCCTGTTGTTGTTGTTGTTCTTGTTGTTCTTGTTGTTCTTGTTGTTGTTGTTCATGTAGTTCTTCTTGTTGTTGTTCTTGCTGTTCTTGTTCTTGTTGTTCTTGTTGTCCTTGCTGTTCTTGTTGTTATTGTTGTTGTTGTCCTTGTTGTTCTTGTTGTTCTTGTTGATCTTGTTGTTCTTGTTGTTCTGGTTGGTGATGTTCTTGTTGTTCATGTTGTTGTTGTTCTTTTTGTTTTTGTTGTTGTTGTTGTTCTGGTTGTTGATGTTCTTGTTGTTCATGTTGTTGTTGTTCTTGATGTTCTTGTTGTTCTTGTTGATCTTGTTGTTCTTGTTGTTCTTGGTGTTCTTGTTGTTCTAGTTGTTGTTGTTGTTGTTGTTGTTGTTGTTGTTCTTGTTGTTCTTGTTGATCTTGTTGTTCTTGTTGTTCTTGTTGCTCTTGTTGCTCTTGTTGCTCTTGTTGCTCTTGTTGCTGTTGTTGTTCTTGTTGTTCTGATTGTTGATGTTCTTGTTGTTCATGTTGTTGTTGTCCTTGTTGTTCTTGTTGTTGTTGTTGTTCTGGTTGTTGTTGTTGTTGTTCTTGCTGTTCTTGTTGTTCTTGTTGTTGTTGATGTTGTTGTTGTTGTTGCTCTTGCTGTTCTTGTTGTTCTTGTTTTTCTTCTTGTTGTTCTTCTTCTTGTTGTTGTTGTTCTCGTTTATGTTATTCTTGTTGTTGTTGTTGTTCTTGTTGTTCCTGTTGTTGTTGTTGTTCTTGTTGTTCTTGTTGTTGTTGCTCATGTAGTTCTTCTTGTTGTTGTTCTCGATGTTCTTGTTCTTGTTGTTCTTGTTGTCCTTGCTGTTCTTGGTGTTATTGTTGTTGTTGTCCTTGTTGTTCTTGTTGTTCTTGTTGTTCTTGTTGATCTTGTTGTTCTTGTTGTTCTTGTTGTTCTTGTTGCTCTTGTTGCTCTTGTTGCTCTTGTTGCACTTGTTGCTGTTGTTGTTCTTGTTGTTCTGGTTGTTGATGTTCTTGTTGTTCATGTTGTTGTTGTTCATGTTGTTGTTGTTCTTGTTGTTCTTGATGTTCTTGTTGTTCTTGTTGTCGTTGTTGTTCTTGTTGTTCTTGTTGCTCTTGTTGCTCTTGTTGCTCTTGTTGCTGTTGTTGTTCTTGTTGTTCTGGTTGTTGATGTTCTTGTTGTTCATGTTGTTGTTGTTCTTTTTGTTCTTGTTGTTGTTGTTGTTGTTGTTCTGGTTGTTGATGTTCTTGTTGTTCATGTTGTTGTTGTTCTTGATGTTCTTGATGTTCTTGTTGTTCTTGTTGTTCCTGGTGTTCTTGTTGTTCTAGTTGTTGTTGTCGTTGTTGTTCTTGTTGTTCTTGTTGTTCTTAGTGCTCTTCTTGCTCTTGTTGCTCTTGTTGCTCTTGTTGCTCTTGTTGCTGTTGTTGCTGTTGTTGTTCTGGTTGCTGATGTTCTTGTTGTTTATGTTGTTGTTGTTCTTTTTGTTCTTGTTGTTCTTGTTGTTGTTCTTGGTCTTGTTGTTCTTGTTGTTCTTGATGTTCTTGTTGTTCTTGTTGTTCTTGGTGTTCTTGTTGTTCTTGTTGTTCTAGTTGTTGTTGTTGTAGTTGTTGTTCTTGTTGTTGTTCTCGTTGATCTCGTTGTTCTCGTTGTTCTCGTTGTTCTCGTTGTTCTTGTTGTTCTTTTTATTCTTGTTGTTCTTGTTGTCCTTGTTGTTGTTGTTGCTGTTGTTGTTCTTGTTGTTCTTGCTGTTCTTGTTGTTCTTGTTGTTCTTGTTGATCTTGTTGTTCTTGTTGTTCTTGTTGCTCTTGTTGCTCTTGTTGCTCTTGTTGCTCTTGTTGCTCTTGTTGCTGTTGTTGTTCTTGTTGTTCTGGTTGTTGATGTTCTTGTTGTTCATGATGTTGTTGATCTTGTTGTTCTTGTTGTTCTTGTTGTTCTTGTTGTTCTTGGTGTTCTTGTTGTTCTTGTTGTTCTAGTTGTGGTTGTTGTTGTTCTTGTTGTTGTTCTTGTTGTTCTTCTTGTTGTTCTTGTTGTTCTCGTTCTCCTTCTTGTTGTTCTTGTTGTTCTTCTTGTTGTTCTTGTTGCTCTTGCTGTTCTTGTTGTTCTTATTGTTCTTCTTGTTGTTCTTCTTGTTGTTGCTGTTCTTGTTTTTGTTGTTCTTGTTGTTGTTGTACTTGTTGTTCCTGTTGTTGTTGTTGTTCTTGTTGTTCTTGTTGTTGTTGTTCATGTAGTTCTTCTTGTTGTTGTTCTTGCTGTTCTTGTTGTTCTTGTTGTTCTTGATGTTCTTGTTTTTCTTGTTGTTCTTGTTGTTCTTGTTGTGCTCGTTGTTCTTGTTGATCTTGTTGTTCTTGTTGCTCTTGATGCTAATGTTGCTCTTGTTGCTCTTGTTGCTGTTGTTGTTCTTGTTGTTCTTGTTGTTCTTGTTGTTGTTCTTGTTTTTGTTGTTCTTGTTTTTGTTGTACTTGCTGTTCTTGTTGTTCTTGTTGTTCTTGTTGTTCTTGTTGTTCTTGTTGTTCTTGTTGTTCTTGTTGTTGTTGTTGTTGTTGCTCTTGCTGTTCTTGTTGTTCTTGTTGTTCTTCTTGTTGTTGTTCTTGTTGTTGTTGTTGTTCTTGTTTTTGTTGTTCTTGTTGTTGTTGTTGTTCTTGTTGTTCCTGTTGTTGTTGTTGTTCTTGTTGTTGTTGTTCATGTAGTTCATCTTGTTGTTGTTCTTGCTGTTCTTGTTCTTGTTGTTCTTGTTGTTCTTGCTGTTCTTGTTGTTATTGTTGTTGTTGTCCTTGTTGTTCTTGTTGTTCTTGTTGTTCTTGTTGTTCTTGTTGTTCATGTTGTTCTTTTTGTTCTTGTTGTTCTTGTTGTTCTTGTTGATCTTGTTGTTCTTGTGGTTCTTGTTGCTCTTGTTGCTCTTGTTGCTCTTGTTGTTCTTGTTGCTCTTGTTGCTCTTGTTGCTCTTGTTGCTGTTGTTGTTCTTGTTGTTCTGGTTGTTGATGTTCTTGTTGTTCATGTTGTTGTTGTTCTTTTTGTTCTTGTTGTTGTTGTTGTTGTTGTTGTTGTTCTGGTTGTTGATGTTCTTGTTGTTCATGTTGTTGTTGTTCTTGATGTTCTTGTTGTTCTTGTTGATCTTGTTGTTCTTGTTGATCTTGGTGTTCTTGTTGTTCTTGTTGTTCTAGTTGTTGTTGTTGTTGTTGTTGTTCTTGTTAATCTTGTTGTTCTTGTTGCTCTTGTTGCTCTTGTTGCTCTTGTTGCTCTTGTTGCTCTTGTTGCTCTTGTTGCTCTTGTTGCTCTTGTTGCTCTTGTTGCTCTTGTTGCTGTTGTTGTTCTGGTTGTTGATGTTCTTGTTGTTCTTGTTCTTGTTGTTGTTGTTCTGGTTGTTCTTGTTGTTCTTGTTGTTCCGGTTGTTCTTGTTGTTGTTGTTGTTCTTGTTTTTGTTGTTCTTCTTGTTGTTGTTGTTGTTGTTCTTGCTGTTCTTGTTCTTGTTGCTCTTGTTGTTCTTGACGTTCTTGGTGTTGTTGTTGTTGTTGTCCTTGTTGTTCTTGTTGTTCTTGTTGTTCTTGTTGTTGTTGTTCTAGTTGTTCTTGTTGTTGTTGTTCTGGTTGTTCTTGTTGTTCTTGTTGTTCCGGTTGTTCATGTTGTTGTTCTTGTTGTTGTTGTTGTTCTTATTTTTGTTGTTTTTCTTGCTGTTCTTGTTCTTGTTGTTCTTGTTGTTCTTGTTGTTCTTGTTGTTCTTGTTGCTCTTGTTGCCCTTGTTGATCTTGTTGTTCTTGTTGTTCTTGTCGTTCTTGTTGCTCTTGTTGCTTTTGTTGCTCTTGTTGCTGTTGCTGTTCTTGTTGTTCTGGTTGTTGATGTTCTTGTTGTTCATGTTGTTGTTGTTCTTGATGTTCTTGTTGTTCTTGTTGTTCTTTTTGTTCTGGGTGTTCTTGGTGTTCTTGTTGTTCTTGTTGTTCTAGTTGTTGTTGTTGTTGTTGTTGTTGTTGTTGTTGTTCTTGTTGTTGTTCTCGTTGTTCCCGTTGTTCTCGTTGTTCTCGTTGTTCTTGTTGTTCTTTTTGCTCTTGTTGTTCTTGTTGTCCTTGTTGTTGTTGTTGCTGTTGTTGTTCTTGTTGTTCATGTTGTTGTTGTTCTGGTTGATGTTGTTGTTCTTGTTCTTGTTTTTCTTGTTGTTCTTGTTGTTCTTGTTGCTCTTGTTGTTCTTGTTGCTCTTGTTGCTCTTGTTGTTGTTCTTGTTGTTCTTGTTGTTGTTGTTCATGCGGTTCTTGTTGTTGTTGCTCTTGCTGTTCTTGTTCTTGTTGTCCTTGTTGTTCTTTCTGTTCTTGTTGTTCTTGTTGTTGTTGTTGTTGTTCTTGCTGTTCTTGTTGTAGATGTTGTTTTTGTTGATCTTGTTGTTCTTGTTGTTCTTGTTGTTCTTGTTGTTGTTCTTGCTGTTCTTGTTGTAGTTGTTGTTGCTGTCCTTGTTATTGTTGTAGTTCTTGTTGTTCTTGTTGTTCTTGTTGTTCTTGTTGTTCTTGTTGTTCTTGTTGTTCTTGTTGTTCTTGTTGTTATTGTTGATCTTGTTGTTCTTGTTGTTCTTGTTGTTCTTGTTGTTCTTCTTGCTGTTCTGGTTGTTCTTGTTGTTCTCGTTGTTCTCGTTGTTCTCGTTGTTCTCGTTGTTCTCGTTGTTCTAGTTGTTCTCGTTGTTCTCGTTGTTCTTGTTGTTCTTGTTGTTCTTGTTGTTCTTGTTGTTCTTGTTGATCTTCTTGTTCTTGTTATTCTTTTTGTCCTTGTTGATCTTGCTGTTGTTGTTCCCAATGTTCTTGTTGTTGTTGTTCTTGTTGTTGTTGTTGTTGTTCTTGTTCTTGCTGTTCATGTTGTTGTGGTTCTGGTAGATGTTGTGGTTCTTGTTCTTGTTGTTCTTGTTGCTCTTGTTGTTCTTGTTGTTCTTGTTGTTCTTGTTGTTCTTGCTGTTGTTGTTCCTGTTGTTCTTGTTGTTGTTGTTGTTGTTGTTCTTGCTGTTCTTGTTCTTGTTGCTCTTGTTGTTCTTGTTGTTCTTGTTGTTCTTGTTGTTCTTGTTGTTCTTGTTGTTCTTGTTGTTCTTGTTGTTCTTGTTGTTCTTGTTGTTCTTGTTGTTCTTGTTGTTCTTGTTGTTCTTGTTGTTCTTGTTGTTCTTGTTGTTCTTGTTGTTCTTGTTGTTCTTGTTGTTCTTGTTGTTCTTGTTGTTCTTGTTGTTCTTGTTGTTCTTGTTGTTGTTGTTGTTCTTGTTGTTGTTCGTGTTGTTCTTGTTTGTGTTCTTGTTTTTGTTGTTCTTGTTGTTGTTGTTGTTCTTCCTGTTCTTGTTCTTGTTGTTCTTGTTGTTCTCGTTGTTCTCGTTGTTCTCGTTGTTCTCGTTGTTCTCGTTGTTCTCGTTGTTCTTGTTGTTCTTGCTGTTCTTGTTCTTGTTGTTCTTGTTGTTCTTGTTGTTCTTGTTGTTCTTGTTGTTCTCGTTGTTCTTGTTGTTCTTGTTGTTCTTGTTGCTCTTGTTGTTCTTGTTGTTCTCGTTGTTCTCGTTGTTCTCGTCGTTCTCGTCGTTCTCGTCGTTCTCGTTGTTCTCGTTGTTCTCGTTGTTCTCGTTGTTCTCGTTGTTCTCGTTGTTCTTGTTGTTCTTGTTGTTCTTGTTGTTCTTGTTGTTCTTGTTGTTCTTGTTGTTCTTGTTGTTCTTGTTGCTCTTGTTGTTCTTGTTGTTCTTGTTGTTCTTGTTGTTCTTGTTGTTCTTGTTGTTCTTGTTGTTCTTGTTGTCCTTGTTGTTCTTGTTGTTCTTGTTGTTCTTGTTGTTCTTGTTGTTGTTGTTGTTGTTGTTGTTCTTGCTGTTCTTGTTCTTGTTGCTCTTGTTGTTCTTGTTGTTCTTGTTGTTCTTGTTGTTCTTGTTGTTCTTGTTGTTCTTGTTGTTCTTGTTGTTCTTGTTGTTCTTGTTGTTCTTGTTGTTCTTGTTGTTCTTGTTGTTCTTGTTGTTCTTGTTGTTCTTGTTGCTCTTGTTGTTCTTGTTGTTCTTGTTGTTCTTGTTGTTCTTGTTGTTCTTGTTGTTCTTGTTGTTCTTGTTGTTCTTGTTGTTCTTGTTGCTCTTGTTGTTCTTGTTGTTCTTGTTGTTCTTGTTGTTCTTGTTGTTCTTGTTGTTGTTGTTGTTCTTGTTGTTGTTCGTGTTGTTCTTGTTGTTGTTCTTGTTTTTGTTGTTCTTGTTGTTGTTGTTGTTCTTCCTGTTCTTGTTCTTGTTGTTCTTGTTGTTCTTGTTGTTCTTGTTGTTCTTGTTGTTCTTGCTGTTCTTTCTGTTCATGTTGTTCTTGTTGTTCCTGTTGTTGTTGTTGTTCTTGTTGTTCTTGTTGTTGTTGTTCACGTAGTTCTTCGTGTTGTTGTTCTCGCTGTTCTTGTTCTTGTTGTTCTTGTTGTCCTTGCTGTTCTTGGTGTTATTGTTGTTGTTGTCCTTGTTGTTCTTGTTGTTCTTGTTGTTCTTGTTGATCTTGTTGTTCTTGTTGTTCATGTTGTTCTTGTTGTTCTTGTTGTTCTTGTTGTTCTTGTTGTTCTTGTTGTTCTTGCTGTTCTTGTTCTTGTTGTTCTTGCTGTTCTTGTTGTTCTTGTTGTTCTTGTTGATCTTGTTGTTCTTGTTGTTCTTGTTGCTCTTGTTGCTCTTGTTGCTCTTGTTGCTCTTGTTGCTCTTGTTGCTGTTGTTGTTCTTGTTGTTCTGATTGTTGATGTTCTTGTTGTTCATGTTGTTGTTGTTCTTGTTGTTCTTGTTGTTCTTGTTGTTCTTGTTGTTCTTCTTGTTGTTCTTCTTCTTGTTGTTGTTGTTCTTGTTTATGTTATTCTTGTTGTTGTTGTTGTTCTTGTTGTTCCTGTTGTTGTTGTTGTTCTTGTTGTTCTTGTTGTTCTTGTTGTTGTTGTTCATGCAGTTCTTCTTGTTGTTGTTCTTGCTGTTCTTGTTCTTGTTGTTCTTGTTGTCCTTGCTGTTCTTGTTGTTATTGTTGTTGTTGTCCTTGTTGTTCTTGTTGTTCTTGTTGATCTTGTTGTTCTTGTTGTTCTGGTAGGTGATGTTCTTGTTGTTCATGTTGTTGTTGTTCTTTTTGTTTTTGTTGTTGTTGTTGTTGTTGTTCTGGTTGTTGATGTTCTTGTTGTTCATGTTGTTGTTGTTCTTGATGTTCTTGTTGTTCTTGTTGATCTTGTTGTTCTTGTTGTTCTTGGTGTTCTTGTTGTTCTAGTTGTTGTTGTTCTTGTTGTTCTTGTTGTTCTTGTTGTTCTTGTTGATCTTGTTGTTCTTGTTGTTCTTGTTGCTCTTGTTGCTCTTGTTGCTCTTGTTGCTCTTGTTGCTCTTGTTGCTCTTGTTGCTCTTGTTGCTCTTGTTGCTGTTGTTGTTCTTGTTGTTCTGGTTGTTGATGTTCTTGTTGTTCATGTTGTTGTTGTTCTTTTTGTTCTTGTTGTTGTTGTTGTTGTTCTGGTTGTTGATGTTCTTGTTGTTCATGTTGTTGTTGTTCTTGATGTTCTTGTTGTTCTTGTTGATCTTGTTGTTCTTGTTGTTCTTGGTGTTCTTGTTGTTCTTGTTGTTCTAGTTGTTGTTGTTGTTGTTGTTGTTGTTCTTGTTAATCTTGTTGTTCTTGTTGCTCTTGTTGCTCTTGTTGCTCTTGTTGCTCTTGTTGCTCTTGTTGCTCTTGTTGCTCTTGTTGCTGTTGTTGTTCTGGTTGTTGATGTTCTTGTTGTTCTTGTTCTTGTTGTTGTTGTTCTGGTTGTTCTTGTTGTTCTTGTTGTTCCGGTTGTTCTTGTTGTTGTTGTTGTTCTTGTTTTTGTTGTTCTTGTTGTTGTTGTTGTTGTTGTTCTTGCTGTTCTTGTTCTTGTTGCTCTTGTTGTTCTTGACGTTCTTGTTGTTGTTGTTGTTGTTGTCCTTGTTGTTCTTGTTGTTCTTGTTGCTCTTGTTGTTCTTGTTGTTCTTGTTGTTCTTGTTGTTCTTGTTGTTCTTGTTGTTCTTGTTGTACTTGTTGTTCTTGTTGTTCTTGTTGTTCTTGTTGTTCTTGTTGTTCTTGTTGTTCTTGTTGTTCTTGTTGTTCTTGTTGTTCTTGTTGATCTTGTTGTTCTTGTTGTTCTTGTTGCTCTTGTTGCTCTTGTTGCTCTTGTTGCTCTTGTTGCTGTTGTTGTTCTTGTTGTTCTGATTGTTGATGTTCTTGTTGTTCATGTTGTTGTTGTTCTTGTTGTTCTTGCTGTTGTTGTTGTTGTTCTGGTTGTTGTTGTTGTTGTTCTTGCTATTCTTGTTGTTCTTGTTGTTGTTGATGTTGTTGTTGTTGTTGCTCTTGCTGTTCTTGTTGTTCTTGTTGTTCTTCTTGTTGTTCTTCTTCTTGTTGTTGTTGTTCTTGTTTATGTTATTCTTGTTGTTGTTGTCTTTCTTGTTCTTCCTGTTGTTGTTGTTGTTCTTGTTGTTCTTGTTGTTGTTGTTCATGTAGTTCTTCTTGTTGTTGTTCTTGCTGTTCTTGTTCTTGTTGTTCTTGTTGTCCTTGCTGTTCTTGTTCTTATTGTTGTTGATGTCCTTGTTGTTCTTGTTGTTCTTGTTGTTCTTGTTGATCTTGTTGTTCTTGTTGTTCTGGTTGGTGATGTTCTTGTTGTTCATGTTGTTGTTGTTCTTTTTGTTCTTGTTGTTGTTGTTGTTGTTGTTCTGGTTGTTTATGTTCTTGTTGTTCATGTTGTCGTTGTTCTTGATGTTCTTGTTGTTCTTGTTGATCTTGTTGTTCTTGTTGTTCTTGGTGTTCTTGTTGTTCTAGTTGTTGTTGTCGTTGTTGTTCTTGTTGTTCTTGTTGTTCTTAGTGCTCTTCTTGCTCTTGTTGCTCTTGTTGCTCTTGTTGCTCTTGTTGCTGTTGTTGCTGTTGTTGTTCTGGTTGCTGATGTTCTTGTTGTTTATGTTGTTGTTGTTCTTTTTGTTCTTGTTGTTGTTGTTGTTGTTCTTGGTCTTGTTGTTCTTGTTGTTCTTGATGTTCTTGTTGTTCTTGTTGTTCTTGGTGTTCTTGTTGTTCTTGTTGTTCTAGTTGTTGTTGTTGTAGTTGTTGTTCTTGTTGTTGTTCTCGTTGATCTCGTTGTTCTCGTTGTTCTCGTTGTTCTTGTTGTTCTTTTTATTCTTGTTGTTCTTGTTGTCCTTGTTGTTGTTGTTGCTGTTGTTGTTCTTGTTGTTCATGTTGTTGTTGATCTGGTTGATGTTGTTGTTCTTGTTCTTGTTTTTCTTGTTGTTCTTGTTGTTCTTGTTGTTCTTGTTGTTCTTGTTGCTCTTGTTGCTCTTGTTGTTCTTGTTGTTCTTCTTGTTCTTGTTATTCTTATTGTCCTTGTTGTTCTTGCTGTTGTTGTTCCCGTTGTTCTTGTTGTTGTTGTTCTTGTTCTTTCTGTTCATGTTGTTGTGGTTCTGGTAGATGTTGTTGTTCTTGTTCTTGTTGTTCTTGTTGCTCTTGTTGTTCTTGTTGTTCTTGTTGTTCTTGCTGTTGTTGTTCCTGTTGTTCTTGTTGTTGTTGTTGTTGTTCTTGCTGTTCTTGTTCTTGTTGCTCTTGTTGTTCCTGTTGTTCTTGTTGTTCTTGTTGTTCTTGTCGTTCCTGTTGTTCTTGTTGTTCTTGTTGTTCTTGTTGTTCTTGTTGTTCTTGTTGTTCTTGTTGTTCTTGTTGTTCTTGTTGCTCTTGTTGCTCTTGTTGCTCTTGTTGCTGTTGTTGTTCTGGTTGTTGATGTTCTTGTTGTTCTTGTTGTTCTTGTTGTTCTTGTTGATCTTGTTGTTCTTGTTGTTCTTGTCGTTCTTGTTGCTCTTGTTGCTTTTGTTGCTCTTGTTGCTGTTGTTGTTCTTGTTGTTCTGGTTGTTGATGTTCTTGTTGTTCATGTTGTTGTTGATCTTGTTGTTCTTGTTGTTCTTGTTGTTCTTGTTGTTCTTGGTGTTCTTGTTGTTCTTGTTGTTCTAGTTGTTGTTGTTGTTGTTCTTGTTGTTGTTCTTGTTGTTCTTCTTGTTGTTCTTGTTGTTCTCGTTCTCCTTCTTGTTGTTCCTGTTGTTCTTCTTGTTGTTCTTGTTGCTCTTGCTGTTCTTGTTGTTCTTATTGTTCTTCTTGTTGTTCTTCTTGTTGTTGCTGTTCTTGTTTTTGTTGTTCTTGTTGTTGTTGTACTTGTTGTTCCTGTTGTTGTTGTTGTTCTTGTTGTTCTTGTTGTTGTTGTTCATGTAGTTCTTCTTGTTGTTGTTCTTGCTGTTCTTGTTGTTCTTGTTGTTCTTGATGTTCTTGTTTTTCTTGTTGTTCTTGTTGTTCTTGTTGTGCTTGTTGTTCTTGTTGATCTTGTTGTTCTTGTTGCTCTTGATGCTAATGTTGCTCTTGTTGCTCTTGTTGCTGTTGTTGTTCTTGTTGTTCTTGTTGTTCTTGTTGTTGTTCTTGTTTTTGTTGTTCTTGTTTTTGTTGTACTTGCTGTTCTTGTTGTTCTTGTTGTTCTTGTTGTTCTTGTTGTTCTTGTTGTTCTTGTTGTTCTTGTTGTTCTTGTTGTTCTTGTTGTTCTTGTTGTTCTTGTTGTTCTTGTTGTTGTTGTTGTTGTTGCTCTTGCTGTTCTTGTTGTTCTTGTTGTTCTTCTTGTTGTTGTTCTTGTTGTTGTTGTTGTTCTTGTTTTTGTTGTTCTTGTTGTTGTTGTTGTTCTTGTTGTTCCTGTTGTTGTTGTTCTTGTTGTTGTTGTTCATGTAGTTCATCTTGTTGTTGTTCTTGCTGTTCTTGTTCTTGTTGTTCTTGTTGTTCTTGCTGTTCTTGTTGTTATTGTTGTTGTTGTCCTTGTTGTTCTTGTTGTTGTTGTTGTTGTTCTTGCTGTTCTTGTTCTTGTTGCTCTTGTTGTTCCTGTTGTTCTTGTTGTTCTTGTTGTTCTTGTCGTTCCTGTTGTTCTTGTTGTTCTTGTTGTTCTTGTTGTTCTTGTTGTTCTTGTTGTTCTTGTTGTTCTTGTTGTTCTTGTTGTTCTTGTTGCTCTTGTTGCTCTTGTTGCTCTTGTTGCTGTTGTTGTTCTGGTTGTTGATGTTCTTGTTGTTCTTGTTGTTCTTGTTGTTCTTGTTGTTCTTGTTGTTCTTGTTGTTCTTGTTGTTCTTGTTGTTCTTGTTGTTCTTGTTGTTCTTGTTGTTCTTGTTGTTCTTGTTGTTCTTGTTGTTCTTGTTGTTCTTGTTGTTCTTGTTGTTCTTGCTGTTCTTGCTGTTCATGTTGTTCTTGTTGTTCTTGTTGTTGTTGTTGTTGTTGTCCTTGTTGTTCTTGTTGTTCTTGTTGTTCTTGTTGATCTTGTTGTTCTTGTTGTTCTTGTCGTTCTTGTTGCTCTTGTTGCTTTTGTTGCTCTTGTTGCTGTTGTTGTTCTTGTTGTTCTGGTTGTTGATGTTCTTGTTGTTCATGTTGTTGTTGATCTTGTTGTTCTTGTTGTTCTTGTTGTTCTTGTTGTTCTTGGTGTTCTTGTTGTTCTTGTTGTTCTAGTTGTTGTTGTTGTTGTTCTTGTTGTTGTTCTTGTTGTTCTTCTTGTTGTTCTTGTTGTTCTCGTTCTCCTTCTTGTTGTTCTTGTTGTTCTTCTTGTTGTTCTTGTTGCTCTTGCTGTTCTTGTTGTTCTTATTGTTCTTCTTGTTGTTCTTCTTGTTGTTGCTGTTCTTGTTTTTGTTGTTCTTGTTGTTGTTGTACTTGTTGTTCCTGTTGTTGTTGTTGTTCTTGTTGTTCTTGTTGTTGTTGTTCATGTAGTTCTTCTTGTTGTTGTTCTTGCTGTTCTTGTTGTTCTTGTTGTTCTTGATGTTCTTGTTTTTCTTGTTGTTCTTGTTGTTCTTGTTGTGCTTGTTGTTCTTGTTGATCTTGTTGTTCTTGTTGCTCTTGATGCTAATGTTGCTCTTGTTGCTCTTGTTGCTGTTGTTGTTCTTGTTGTTCTTGTTGTTCTTGTTGTTGTTCTTGTTTTTGTTGTTCTTGTTTTTGTTGTACTTGCTGTTCTTGTTGTTCTTGTTGTTCTTGTTGTTCTTGTTGTTCTTGTTGTTCTTGTTGTTCTTGTTGTTCTTGTTGTTCTTGTTGTTGTTGTTGTTGTTGCTCTTGCTGTTCTTGTTGTTCTTGTTGTTCTTCTTGTTGTTGTTCTTGTTGTTGTTGTTGTTCTTGTTTTTGTTGTTCTTGTTGTTGTTGTTGTTCTTGTTGTTCCTGTTGTTGTTGTTCTTGTTGTTGTTGTTCATGTAGTTCATCTTGTTGTTGTTCTTGCTGTTCTTGTTCTTGTTGTTCTTGTTGTTCTTGCTGTTCTTGTTGTTATTGTTGTTGTTGTCCTTGTTGTTCTTGTTGTTCTTGTTGTTCTTGTTGTTCATGTTGTTCTTTTTGTTCTTGTTGTTCTTGTTGTTCTTGTTGATCTTGTTGTTCTTGTGGTTCTTGTTGCTCTTGTTGCTCTTGTTGCTCTTGTTGTTCTTGTTGCTCTTGTTGCTCTTGTTGCTCTTGTTGCTGTTGTTGTTCTTGTTGTTCTGGTTGTTGATGTTCTTGTTGTTCATGTTGTTGTTGTTCTTTTTGTTCTTGTTGTTGTTGTTGTTGTTCTGGTTGTTGATGTTCTTGTTGTTCATGTTGTTGTTGTTCTTGATGTTCTTGTTGTTCTTGTTGATCTTGTTGTTCTTGTTGTTCTTGGTGTTCTTGTTGTTCTTGTTGTTCTAGTTGTTGTTGTTGTTGTTGTTGTTCTTGTTAATCTTGTTGTTCTTGTTGCTCTTGTTGCTCTTGTTGCTCTTGTTGCTCTTGTTGCTCTTGTTGCTCTTGTTGCTCTTGTTGCTGTTGTTGTTCTGGTTGTTGATGTTCTTGTTGTTCTTGTTCTTGTTGTTGTTGTTCTGGTTGTTCTTGTTGTTCTTGTTGTTCCGGTTGTTCTTGTTGTTGTTGTTGTTCTTGTTTTTGTTGTTCTTCTTGTCGTTGTTGTTGTTGTTCTTGCTGTTCTTGTTCTTGTTGCTCTTGTTGTTCTTGACGTTCTTGATGTTGTTGTTGTTGTTGTCCTTGTTGTTCTTGTTGTTCTTGTTACTTTTGTTGTTCTTGTTGTTCTTGTTGTTCTTGTTGTTCTTGTTGCTCTTGTTGTTATTGTTGTTCTTGTTGTTCTTGTTGTTCTTGTTGTTCTTGTTGTTGTTGTTGTTCTTGCTGTTCTTGTTCTTGTTGCTCTTGTTGTTCTTGTTGTTCTTGTTGTTCTTGTTGTTCTTGTTGTTCTTGTTGTTCTTGTTGTTCTTGTTGTTCTTGTTGTTCTTGTTGTTCTTGTTGTTCTTGTTGTTCTTGTTGTTCTTGTTGCTCTTGTTGTTCTTGTTGTTCTTGTTGTTCTTGTTGTTCTTGTTGTTCTTGTTGTTCTTGTTGTTCTTGTTGTCCTTGTTGTTCTTGTTGTTCTTGTTGTTCTTGTTGTTCTTGTTGTTCTTGTTGTTCTTGTTGTTGTTGTTGTTCTTGCTGTTCTTGTTCTTGTTGCTCTTGTTGTTCTTGTTGTTCTTGTTGTTCTTGTTGTTCTTGTTGTTCTTGTTGTTCTTGTTGTTCTTGTTGTTCTTGTTGTTCTTGTTGTTCTTGTTGTTCTTGTTGTTCTTGTTGTTCTTGTTGTTCTTGTTGTTCTTGTTGTTCTTGTTGTTCTTGTTGTTCTTGTTGTTCTTGTTGTTCTTGTTGTTCTTGTTGTTCTTGGTGTTCTTGTTGTTCTTGTTGTTCTTGTTGTTCTTGTTGTTCTTGTTGTTCTTGTTGCTCTTGTTGCTCTTGTTGTTCTTGTTGTTCTTGTTGTTCTTGTTGTTCTTGCTGTTCTTGTTGTTGTTGTTGTTCTTGTTGTTGTTCGTGTTGTTCTTGTTGTTGTTCTTGTTTTTGTTGTTCTTGTTGTTGTTGTTGTTCTTCCTGTTCTTGTTCTTGTTGTTCTTGTTGTTCTTGTTGTTCTTGCTGTTCTTTCTGTTCATGTTGTTCTTGTTGTTCCTGTTGTTGTTGTTGTTCTTGTTGTTCTTGTTGTTGTTGTTGTTCTTGTTGTTCTTGTTGTTGTTGTTCACGTAGTTCTTCTTGTTGTTGTTCTTGTTGTCCTTGCTGTTCTTGGTGTTATTGTTGTTGTTGTCCTTGTTGTTCTTGTTGTTCTTGTTGTTCTTGTTGATCTTGTTGTTCTTGTTGTTCTTGTTGTTCTTGTTGCTCTTGTTGCTCTTGTTGCTCTTGTTGCTCTTGTTGCTGTTGTTGTTCTTGTTGTTCTGATTGTTGATGTTCTTGTTGTTCATGTTGTTGTTGTTCTTGTTGTTCTTGCTGTTGTTGTTGTTGTTCTGGTTGTTGTTGTTGTTGTTCTTGCTGTTCTTGTTGTTCTTGTTGTTGTTGATGTTGTTGTTGTTCTGGTTGTTCTTGTTGTTCTTGTTGTTCAGGTTGTTCTTGTTGTTCCGGTTGTTGTTGTTGTTGTTGTTGTTCTTGTTTTTGTTGTTCTTGTTGTTGTTGTTGTTGTTGTTGTTCTTGCTGTTCTTGTTCTTGTTGCTCTTGTTATTCTTGATGTTCTTGTTGTTGTTGTTGTTGTCCTTGTTGTTCTTGTTGTTCTTGTTGCTCTTGTTGTTCTTGTTGTTCTTGTTGTTCTTGTTGTTCTTGTTGCTCTTGTTGTTCTTGTTGTTCATGTTGTTCTTGTTGTTCTTGTTGTTCTTGTTGTTCTTGTTGTTCTTGCTGTTCTTGTTCTTGTTGTTCTTGCTGTTCTTGTTGTTCTTGTTGTTCTTGTTGATCTTGTTGTTCTTGTTGTTCTTGTTGCTCTTGTTGCTCTTGTTGCTCTTGTTGCTCTTGTTGCTCTTGTTGCTGTTGTTGTTCTTGTTGTTCTGATTGTTGATGTTCTTGTTGTTCATGTTGTTGTTGTTCTTGTTGTTCTTGTTGTTCTTGTTGTTCTTGTTGTTCTTCTTCTTGTTGTTGTTGTTCTTGTTTATGTTATTCTTGTTGTTGTTGTTGTTCTTGTTGTTCCTGTTGTTGTTGTTGTTCTTGTTGTTCTTGTTGTTCTTGTTGTTGTTGTTCATGTAGTTCTTCTTGTTGTTGTTCTTGCTGTTCTTGTTCTTGTTGTTCTTGTTGTCCTTGCTGTTCTTGTTGTTATTGTTGTTGTTGTCCTTGTTGTTCTTGTTGTTCTTGTTGATCTTGTTGTTCTTGTTGTTCTGGTTGGTGATGTTCTTGTTGTTCATGTTGTTGTTGTTCTTTTTGTTTTTGTTGTTGTTGTTGTTGTTGTTCTGGTTGTTGATGTTCTTGTTGTTCATGTTGTTGTTGTTCTTGATGTTCTTGTTGTTCTTGTTGATCTTGTTGTTCTTGTTGTTCTTGGTGTTCTTGTTGTTCTAGTTGTTGTTGTTGTTGTTGTTCTTGTTGTTCTTGTTGTTCTTGTTGATCTTGTTGTTCTTGTTGTTCTTGTTGCTCTTGTTGCTCTTGTTGCTCTTGTTGCTCTTGTTGCTGTTGTTCTGATTGTTGATGTTCTTGTTGTTCATGTTGTTGTTGTCCTTGTTGTTCTTGTTGTTGTTGTTGTTCTGGTTGTTGTTGTTGTTGTTCTTGCTGTTCTTGTTGTTCTTGTTGTTGTTGATGTTGTTGTTGTTGTTGCTCTTGCTGTTCTTGTTGTTCTTGTTTTTCTTCTTGTTGTTCTTCTTCTTGTTGTTGTTGTTCTCGTTTATGTTATTCTTGTTGTTGTTGTTGTTCTTGTTGTTCCTGTTGTTGTTGTTGTTCTTGTTGTTCTTGTTGTTGTTGTTCATGTAGTTCTTCTTGTTGTTGTTCTCGCTGTTCTTGTTCTTGTTGTTCTTGTTGTCCTTGCTGTTCTTGGTGTTATTGTTGTTGTTGTCCTTGTTGTTCTTGTTGTTCTTGTTGTTCTTGTTGATCTTGTTGTTCTTGTTGTTCTTGTTGTTCTTGTTGCTCTTGTTGCTCTTGTTGCTCTTGTTGCACTTGTTGCTGTTGTTGTTCTTGTTGTTCTGGTTGTTGATGTTCTTGTTGTTCATGTTGTTGTTGTTCATGTTGTTGTTGTTCTTGTTGTTCTTGATGTTCTTGTTGTTCTTGTTGTCGTTGTTGTTCTTGTTGTTCTTGTTGCTCTTGTTGCTCTTGTTGCTCTTGTTGCTGTTGTTGTTCTTGTTGTTCTGGTTAATGATGTTCTTGTTGTTCATGTTGTTGTTGTTCTTTTTGTTCTTGTTGTTGTTGTTGTTGTTGTTCTGGTTGTTGATGATCTTGTTGTTCATGTTGTTGTTGTTCTTGATGTTCTTGTTGTTCTTGTTGATCTTGTTGTTCTTGTTGTTCTTGTTGTTCTTGTTGTTCTTGTTGTTCTTGTTGTTCTTGTTGTTCTTGTTGATCTTGTTGTTCTTGTTGTTCTTGTTGCTCTTGTTGCTCTTGTTGCTCTTGTTGCTGTTGTTGTTCTTGTTGTTCTGATTGTTGATGTTCTTGTTGTTCATGTTGTTGTTGTTCTTGTTGTTCTTGCTGTTGTTGCTGTTGTTCTGGTTGTTGTTGTTGTTGTTCTTGCTATTCTTGTTGTTCTTGTTGTTGTTGATGTTGTTGTTGTTGTTGCTCTTGCTGTTCTTGTTGTTCTTGTTGTTCTTCTTGTTGTTCTTCTTCTTGTTGTTGTTGTTCTTGTTTATGTTATTCTTGTTGTTGTTGTTGTTCTTGTTGTTCCTGTTGTTGTTGTTGTTCTTGTTGTTCTTGTTGTTGTTGTTCATGTAGTTCTTCTTGTTGTTGTTCTTGCTGTTCTTGTTCTTGTTGTTCTTGTTGTCCTTGCTGTTCTTGTTGTTATTGTTGTTGATGTCCTTGTTGTTCTTGTTGTTCTTGTTGTTCTTGTTGATCTTGTTGTTCTTGTTGTTCTGGTTGGTGATGTTCTTGTTGTTCATGTTGTTGTTGTTCTTTTTGTTCTTGTTGTTGTTGTTGTTGTTGTTCTGGTTGTTGATGTTCTTGTTGTTCATGTTGTCGTTGTTCTTGATGTTCTTGTTGTTCTTGTTGATCTTGTTGTTCTTGTTGTTCTTGGTGTTCTTGTTGTTCTAGTTGTTGTTGTCGTTGTTCTTGTTGTTCTTGTTGTTCTTAGTGCTCTTCTTGCTCTTGTTGCTCTTGTTGCTCTTGTTGCTCTTGTTGCTGTTGTTGCTGTTGTTGTTCTGGTTGCTGATGTTCTTGTTGTTTATGTTGTTGTTGTTCTTTTTGTTCTTGTTGTTGTTGTTGTTGTTCTTGGTCTTGTTGTTCTTGTTGTTCTTGATGTTCTTGTTGTTCTTGTTGTTCTTGGTGTTCTTGTTGTTCTTGTTGTTCTAGTTGTTGTTGTTGTAGTTGTTGTTCTTGTTGTTGTTCTCGTTGATCTCGTTGTTCTCGTTGTTCTCGTTGTTCTTGTTGTTCTTTTTATTCTTGTTGTTCTTGTTGTCCTTGTTGTTGTTGTTGCTGTTGTTGTTCTTGTTGTTCATGTTGTTGTTGTTCTGGTTGATGTTGTTGTTCTTGTTCTTGTTTTTCTTGTTGTTCTTGTTGTTCTTGTTGTTCTTGTTGTTCTTGTTGCTCTTGTTGCTCTTGTTGTTCTTGTTGTTCTTCTTGTTCTTGTTATTCTTATTGTCCTTGTTGTTCTTGCTGTTGTTGTTCCCGTTGTTCTTGTTGTTGTTGTTCTTGTTCTTTCTGTTCATGTTGTTGTGGTTCTGGTAGATGTTGTTGTTCTTGTTCTTGTTGTTCTTGTTGCTCTTGTTGTTCTTGTTGTTCTTGTTGTTCTTGCTGTTGTTGTTCCTGTTGTTCTTGTTGTTGTTGTTGTTGTTCTTGCTGTTCTTGTTCTTGTTGCTCTTGTTGTTCCTGTTGTTCTTGTTGTTCTTGTTGTTCTTGTCGTTCCTGTTGTTCTTGTTGTTCTTGTTGTTCTTGTTGTTCTTGTTGTTCTTGTTGTTCTTGTTGTTCTTGTTGTTCTTGTTGCTCTTGTTGCTCTTGTTGCTCTTGTTGCTGTTGTTGTTCTGGTTGTTGATGTTCTTGTTGTTCTTGTTGTTCTTGTTGTTCTTGTTGTTCTTGTTGTTCTTGTTGTTCTTGTTGTTCTTGTTGTTCTTGTTGTTCTTGTTGTTCTTGTTGTTCTTGTTGTTCTTGTTGTTCTTGCTGTTCTTGCTGTTCATGTTGTTCTTGTTGTTCTTGTTGTTGTTGTTGTTGTTGTCCTTGTTGTTCTTGTTGTTCTTGTTGTTCTTGTTGTTCTTGTTGATCTTGTTGTTCTTGTTGTTCTTGTCGTTCTTGTTGCTCTTGTTGCTTTTGTTGCTCTTGTTGCTGTTGTTGTTCTTGTTGTTCTGGTTGTTGATGTTCTTGTTGTTCATGTTGTTGTTGATCTTGTTGTTCTTGTTGTTCTTGTTGTTCTTGTTGTTCTTGGTGTTCTTGTTGTTCTTGTTGTTCTAGTTGTTGTTGTTGTTGTTCTTGTTGTTGTTCTTGTTGTTGTTCTTGTTGTTCTTCTTGTTGTTCTTGTTGTTCTCGTTCTCCTTCTTGTTGTTCTTGTTGTTCTTCTTGTTGTTCTTGTTGCTCTTGCTGTTCTTGTTGTTCTTATTGTTCTTCTTGTTGTTCTTCTTGTTGTTGCTGTTCTTGTTTTTGTTGTTCTTGTTGTTGTTGTACTTGTTGTTCCTGTTGTTGTTGTTGTTGTTCTTGTTGTTCTTGTTGTTGTTGTTCATGTAGTTCTTCTTGTTGTTGTTCTTGCTGTTCTTGTTGTTCTTGTTGTTCTTGATGTTCTTGTTTTTCTTGTTGTTCTTGTTGTTCTTGTTGTGCTTGTTGTTCTTGTTGATCTTGTTGTTCTTGTTGCTCTTGATGCTAATGTTGCTCTTGTTGCTCTTGTTGCTGTTGT